>NC_056744.1:1581761760-1581786760 GCF_019279795.1 Protopterus annectens | reverse complement strand
TGAGGAACAATTGTTTGAGACACATTTATATGAACAAGAACAAATTAATGCATTAATAAATTTGATGGATATTGTCTTAAACAATAATTTTATATATTTTGAAGGAAGCTATTACCAGCAAGTGCATGGGGTAGCCATGGGGGCACCATGTGCCCCCATGTATGCAAACCTCATTATGAGCTATTGGGAACATAATTATTTGTTTCAATCGGATTTTTATAAACACCTCAAAATGTATACTAGATATTTAGACGATATTTTTATCATTTGGGATCATGAAAAAGATATGTTAAAAACTTTTTTGGAATATATAAATACTACAGTAAAATTTCTAAAATTCACTCATCATGTTCATGATGAGAAAATCACCTTTTTGGATGTAGATATTGTATATAATAAAGAGACAAACATCTTAAAAACACAAATACATAGAAAGCCCACTTTTTCTAATGCATATTTGCATTTTAATAGCTGGCACCCTGACCATCAGAAAAAAGCTATTATTAAAGGGCAGATGGTCAGGGCAGCCAGAATGGTAAGTGAAGAACAAGATTTCATAGAAGAACTTAAATATATTATGCAATTATTTAGGAATAGAGGTTATCCAGAACAATTTTGTGTTAACATATACAATGAAGTAAAAAATAAGAGACAAAATGGAATTTATACCGCGATATTAAAAACTGGTTCTTTAAATAAAATAACATCAGATAGTAAAATAATGTTAGAAAAAACCTATTTTAATAATGTTCCATTGTATATAATCACTTATAATGATTGTGTTAAGGACATAGAGAGCATAATTAGAAAAAATTGGGATTTCTTTATGAATGAAAAAACTTGGAGACAACTTTTTCAAGGCCCAATAAAATTTGTATATAAAAAAAGTTCATCATTTAAAAATATATTAGAAAATAAAGGAAACATCAATAAGTATAGCAATAGAAGTAAAGGAAATTTTAAATGTGGAACATGTACCACATGTAATTATATACATTGTTCTGGTACAGAAATAATGATTAATGGTTGTAAAATTAGGATACATGGACATTATAATTGTTTAACATCAAATGTAGTGTATATGGCTTTGTGTCAACAATGTAAAGCCTTCTATGTAGGGAAAACAAAAAGACAATTTAGAGAACGAATTAAGGAACATTTGTTAGATATACAACATCATAAGAGTACCAATGCTCTAGCGAGACATGTTATCGAAAATAATGACCATAAATTTAAATTTATGGTCATTAATCAAATACATTATGATCTGCAGGGGAAAATAATCATGTATCATTAGACATGGAGGAATTAAAATGGCAAATACGTTTGAATTCATATATTCCACCTGGTATAAATGAATATTTAACTATTATGCCATTATTGAAATTGAACAGGGCTTATGGGAAATAGATGATGTATTGT
Organism: Protopterus annectens; assembly: GCF_019279795.1. NCBI lineage: Eukaryota > Metazoa > Chordata > Ceratodontiformes > Protopteridae > Protopterus > Protopterus annectens. The sequence goes on along the minus strand of NC_056744.1, from coordinate 1,581,785,338 downwards.
AAAATCAATATTAAATAGATATATTAACAATTATTTATATCATATATAACTTTTGGTTCATTGTAAAAATATGACTTAATTAATTTTTGGTCATAGTGGGTTAATGGATGGATTACATATATATATATAAATATATACAACAAATTAATTGAAGTAATACTTGTCAATAGTGTTGAACATAAATGTTTACTTTATTTAATTTGGGTTATAGAATTATACATGGTATATTGCACATAACATTATATTAGACCTCTGATAAATTGTAACAGTTCCATATAATAACTTTTTAATATAACATCAGAGTTGAGGGAGTTAACCTAATTAGGTAAAATACAATTTTATAACACTATATGTTATATACATCAAATGAGATTTGTATGTGTTAGTATATGTAATATTTAATGTAAGGTACAATTTTATGATATATATTAATAGTTGATTATATGTACATATTTTAATTATATTGTTATTTTTAGTATAAAATAGTTGCATTATTCACATAATAGAATGCATATCTGTATTTGATCCAGGTTTATTTCAATATTGTAGTTACAATGGTTTTCAATAGATATGATATATCTTGAAAAGGGGACATTTCCCTTTTAAGAATTCATTAATGAAAATCAATGACATCAATTAAGTAATTATTCAATATATTATATTGTATATAAACCTTGTGTTGAGTAGCAGTATGTATTCTGAAGAAGTTCGTATGAACGAAACCTAGGTCAATAAAGAAGTTTTTGAAGAAGAACGAGTGGTGGCTTTTCGGTTGGTTTGGTTCCAGTTGCCTAAAGTGATTTTTTACAACTTTGGATTTTGCTTTTCATCTCCTTATTGGCATCGACTACATCTTGCTTTTAAACATCAGGTCTGTTGTATATACTGGTTACTTGGAACTCACAAAGTCGCTGTCAAGGAACCAACCATCAGACATTCAGAAGACAATGAAGTCCCATTTGGTTACCTTACAATCAATGTGTAATGTATCCATGCATCTGCTTTCCAATGCAGCTGAAGGTATATCTAGAGCACCACGTACTAACAAAGCTATCTGCCGGCATGCCTGGTTGCAATTATATGACTTTGAAGAACAGAGTCAGACACATCCTCTGGGGATGTACCATTTTCTGGTTCAGGTACAGAAGAACCATACTCTTTAGGTACTGGTGAAGTCAGGGGTGCAGAATCTATTTCCAGTGTTGATATATCTCCCCCAGGGATTGTCCCACTAGTGTAGTGTATGCAAAAAAGAGACAGAAGACTCACCACTTTGCAGGACAACAGTCTGACTGTGTTTCCACCCGATTGTTCAGGCAGTTGATTACAGTGTGTAAACCTGTGTTACGAGTTACGTTCCCACCTCCCCATTCAGCCATCCAAGTATCCTAGTATTGACAGGGATCCAGAATCTGAGGTCTTCTAGGTGTCAGAGTTTGATCTGTCAGATTCAGAAACCCAAACAGATGTTTTCTTTTTCTAAATGCTTGCTAGATTTAGGGATGTATTTAGTTGGGAGCAATCATTGGCTGTACTCAAGATCAAAGGGTTCCTTTCAAATTGTCGACAGCTTAGGTTGTCGAATGCTTAATTATCAACACCTAAGCGTTAAATGCTTACAATAACGAATGGCCACATCATCGAATTCTTTCCTCGGGAAGGAATTCACATGGTCGTTATTGGGGATTTGCCCTTTCCCCAATGTAGAGCGATCTTGAAGTTAGTGTATTTAGTTGGGGAGGTGGGGGGGTGCAGCCCCCCACATGGGGGGGTATGGGGGTGAAGTCCCCCACTATGTTTGTGTGTGTTTGTTTATTTTGTTTACAGACGGCCACCCAAATTCTTTCCCGAGGAAAGAATTCGATGATGTGGCCATTCGGTATTGTTAGCTTTCGACGCTTAGGTGTCGATGTTTTAGGATTCAATAACCTAAGCTGTCGATGTTATGATATAGCCACAGATCAGCACGGTATATGATTTTTTTTTTTTTGGAGTACGAGGCCCCACTCATGGTGACCCTCCCTCCATTGATGCCGGCATTGGAGGATGTTTTCCAGAAGGCTTGCAATTCTCCTTTGCTTAATGAGTCTCAGCCTAAAAAAGTGTTTCCAAAATTCATGGTGTGCTCAGCCATGCTTGTCCTAAAAACTTCCTTGTCTGCAGACCCTGTTTCTGTATCCCCAGTGACCTCTTCCATTAAAAATGCTATGTCTTCCTCAAACCCAGTCCCTTCAGATAAGCTAGTCAAGTGGCTTGAATCTCACAGGAAGAAACTGGTGCAATCCAACATGATAGCTTTTAAAGTGTTTAACTACCACTGTTTTATGTGTAAGTTTGTGTTGAGGTAAATATATATATATATATATATATATATATATAGATATATAGATATTTATATAGATATAGATACATGTATAGTTTAGAAAAGTTTGCTGCATTGTTATCTACTGTCCAAAAAGTCTGTGTTGAAGATATTGTTTCTAATGTTACTAGAAATGCAGCAGTGTTGGTGATAATAAGGAAATGTGCTTGGATCCACAGCCAAAACTTTTCTGACAAGTTAAAAGTGAGACTAAGAATGTTCCATTTGATTCTTATTGTGTGTTTGGTACAGCAGCTGTCAGATCTTTAAACACTGGGATGCCAGAAGTAATCTGATGCAAGTGGTGCCAAAAATGGTCCATGTTCCCAAGTTACTCTCCAATAAGCAGGATAATTTTTGGTGACCCAACAAAAAGAAGTTTTAGCCAAATAAAAGCCAAGGCACCAAAAGAAAATGACATGACAAGAATGCCACCAAACCTAAAAAAAAGGGTGCAGTTCCAAAAAAACGATAACCTTCCTTTCAACATTTAACTATGCAGAGGCATGACACCTTTCTTTCTCCAGATCCCCTCCAGGTGACCCATCTCAAAAGTTATCTGTCAACAAGGCAATCTGACAGTCAGTAGTTTCTGACAAATGGGTGCTCAGCATCATTGGTAGCGGTTACAGGTGTCAGTGGAAGGAACATCCACCTCTGTTCAAGGGGGTCCCCCTCACCTGCTGGACTAGACTTTGTTATTCTCTCCCATACGTCAGCAAATGCCGGACTCAGGGGTCATAAAACTGGTCATTTCTTGAAACAGAATCAAAGGTTTCTACGCCAGAATTTTCCTGGTTCCCAAAGAACAGCTGTTGTGGAGACCAGTATTGGACGTTTCCGTTCTGAATACTTTTGCCATGTCCCCAAGTTCAAGACACTAACCCTCCAGACAGTGCTTCCTCTTACACAATGACCCTGTACTTAAAAGATGCATTTCATCATATTCCTATTGTTCATCACTGCAACAGATATCCGAGATTTGTTGTGTCTGGTTCACACTATCAGTTCCACTGCACTTCAAGTGCTTAACAAATCCCTTGCTCTGATAGTGACCCACTGTTGAAGTCTTGGCATTCATTTGTGATCCAAACACACATGGAAGCACATCAATATCAAGGAAATGTTAGCATGGATACATGACTTTAAAAGTCCTTCATCACCTATGGACTCTGGGTCCTCTTCTTGTTGTTATGGGCAACACCATAGTGATGTGATACCTCAATAAACAAAGGTGTATAATGTCATACTCTATATGCCTGCTGGCAATGATGACCTGGGAGCTGGTTTTACAGCATTCTGTGACTCTTTAGGCATCATTTATCTTATCAGAGCAAAACATTGTGGCAGACAGACTAAGCAGATCCAGGTCAGACCTGCACGAATGACAGCTCAAGGCAGTGTTATTCCAGGATCTAGTCCAGATGTGGGGAATGCCTGAAATAGATCTATGCAGCTTCTTTCAAAACAGACAGCTGGAAAAATTCTGTTCCAGACATCCTTGGAGCGATGCTTGGAGAACAGATGCATTCTCATTGCCTTGGATGGGAATGTCCCTATGTGCATTTCCGCCCTTTCCATTGATTCACAAAGTTTATAGTTTTATAGGTATATACTAGGTTAACAAGCATCAGGCCTTTTATAGGTCTAGCCATGCAATCCAACCCACTTGTGTCCCTGTGTATCATGGGCATTTGTTAAGTGGTGGTATGTTAGATAGGAAGTTTCTAGAGATTATGTGGAGGGGGAGGTGGTATGTTAGTTTGGGCATTATTTTCTGCCTCTGTCCATTAGAGACATGGGGTCCAGACCCAGGATAAATTTTCAATTTCCCATTCATTGGTCATGGTTATGCTTAAATAGGATTAAGGATGAACTCTGCTTCACTTGGATGGGGAGCCTTATCCAGAGCATGGAGATTCAATGAGACACATATCAGTCTCACCAACATTTTTTATTTATGTCACAAGCAAAATTTAAATCCTTTGATCTAGTGGTTCTGATATAGTTTGTTTTGTGAATGTGCAAAAGGTCCATCAGAGCTGGATCTGAGAATGTCCTGTGTGCCAGCCATAGCTCACCTCTCAGTAACCTGTAGGAGACAGAGTATAAAGACAGGACTTAAAGGCAATCTATATAGGACAGTGTGTTTATAACCTAGATTCTCTTGTGAAAGAACCTTTGCAGGCTGGTGAGGTACATTCCAAAGGGGGCACTATACTCAGTGATGGGTCTAATAAGGGCCATGGCACTATGACTTTCTTTGACTCAGGTGCCCTGCCCTTACTTAAAAGTTGGGCAACACAGAATCAATTTCTTACTACCTTAGCCACATGTTGGTCAAAGGCCAGATTACTGTCTACTTATGTTCTCAGATCCCTGACTTTCAGGTCAACTTTTAGGGGTGTTTTAGATGACGTCTTGATCAAGTAATTAGCCTGGGTAGCATTCTTCCCAAAAGGTACTATAATGCATTGCTTAGCATTGAGTTTTAATCCATGACTTTGGCACCAGTCATTTGTCTGTGTTTGACCCTCTAGTAAGATGTTTGTGTCACAGGGGTGATCTATGATAGCTCCCAATTTGCATCATCTACAAACTTGGTCACCCAATGGTTCTTGACATTAGCCTTTACCTCTGAAAAGTAGACACGAAATAGGAGCAGTTCCAACATTGAGGTACCCCATCTGTTAGTGGATGAGGTCTCACCAATCCTGACTTCAGGGTCCTCTCTATGAGCCAGCTGGCAATCCAGTGAGTTATGTAAGGGTTTTCATCCAGTTCTTTGAGTTTGTCAGTGATACTGGAGGGGGTACTTTACTGAATGCCTTAGCCAGCCCCAGGTAGGCAGTATGTACTGCCTTCCTTTATCCATTGCCTTGCTGACCTTCTCAAAGAAGTCCACTAGATTTAGTAGGCATGACCTTCCCTTGACAAAAAGCCAAACTAGGTTGGGTCCAGTGCTTGAAGGTTTCCTATAGCTTTGTTGATCATGTCTGTCATAATTCATTCCTTAGCTTTGCATATTAGACTTGTCAGACTAATAGGTCTATACTTTCTGGGCTCATCTGATGGTCCACCTTATGAAGTGAGACAACCATTGCATTCCTCCATTATTGTCATACAAAGAACATTTTGAGGATATAGTTTAAAACTGACTCAAGTGGTCTTGACAGATTATATTTCTAGCAATTCAGGGGTCATTCCAGGATATTTTCAGGGCCTATGGAGGCTGTGTTTTTTTAGCCTTAGGGATCATGACCAGGACCTGCTCCCTGTTAATAGCTTTTGTTATGCTAGTAGATATTTCGTGGTCAGAGGCAGGGGGGAGTAGGGTGGTGAGGTTGAGCTGAATTTGTCAGCCAGAAAAGTTGCTATGTCGCTTTGCTCAGTGAAGGTGGCACCATTGGCCATCAGTTAGGTACACTGATATGTGCTACCTTTGATGTTTTGGACATAGCTGCAGAAGGCCTTTTGATTGTCTTCAGCCTATTATTCTATCTTCTTGACCTCGTAGTTCGACTTGTTGGACTTAATTATTCCTCTTAGTTTCTTGTTTAGTTTAATTAGAGAGCTCCTATCATGGAAACTGCTCTTTCTGTGATTAGTCATGACCTTTTTCCTTTTGTTATATTCCATAGTAACGTTATGATTCCACCAGTGTGATTTGTTTTTACAGTTTGTTTTTTGTTTTTAATTTGTTTTGGGCTTACATCTAGTAGGTGCAGCAACCTCTATACGGCCATTTACATGGTTGCACATGGTCTGTGTGAACAGTTCCACACAGGCTGCTATGAACTTGGGGTTGGGAGAGGCACTGAATTTTGGCAAACTAATGCTTAATAGGGTAGTTTGCTTTGGAATAGTTCCTAACTGTTACAGGGTTTTATGGGGTACAGAGTTGATTTTTATTTCAAAAGAGACAGCTTTAGGGTTCTGACCTCACCAGCACTCTCCCATACTGTTAAGTACCAGGTCCAGTATGTTCTAGTGGGTGTGCACAGTATCTGCTCAAGGGCATTTCTGTTAGTAGAGTCCAGGACTCGTTATGCCTACGAGTATAAAGAAGGTGTATGTTTCCCAGTCTATAGAGGGGTAGTTAAAGTCTCCCATGAACAGGGTATTTGTTTTAATAGTGAGTGTCTCCAGTAGGTTTAGGTATGAGCTATTGGATTCTAGAGACACAAGACGATGATCTATAGCTTGCTAGGATATGGTATGGGACTTTGTCTATGGTGATTTGCACATGGATAAATTCCAGGGCATCGCCTGTTCAACCAATAAACAGTTATGCTTGTTGCTAGCATAGATTGAGACTCCTTCACCTTTTTGTTCCTGTCTATTCAGCAAATGGTTTAAATATGTGGAAGGTACGAAGCCTTGCATTGCCAGAATACTTTCTGTGGATTTAAACCCTATCTCTGTAATGGCACAGATGTCTATATTCTCCAGACAGAGGAGAACTTGTAGGGTGAGGAGTTTCTTATTTAGGCTCCTAGCATTCAGCAGTAACACCTTTAGGTTTCTTTTATTTGCTATGTCGGTAGGTTTGTCAGTTTGGCGATGCCAATGGTACTTCTGAATATTCAGAAAGAAATGCCAAAGATCATTGTGGTAAGCCACTATCGGCCCAGGCAATCTTGGTTCCCCCTTCTAATGGTATTGGCCAAGGGTAATTACAACAGACTTCTTCACAGTCTGGATTTGCTCACACAGTCTCAGGGGTAACTGGTGCACCACAGTTTGGAGCAACTAAAACTGACAGCCTTGATGATTCACTCTTGATGAATGAATACTCAGAATGATGTAGATGATCTCTCAATTTACATTCTTCCCCTCTGGCAATGACTGTACTGTGAACTACATGCTAAAATTTTCAACAAAAAAGAGAATTATAATGTGACTTTAACTTCTTTCACAATAGCTCTAACAAAGTAAAATCACACGTAATACTAAAAAGATGAAAGCATTGATTTTTGGAAGCCGATAAATGCTCACACCCACAGGTTCCAACAGTGGAGCATTCTCTGTAACTACAAAGACTCCAATTAATCCACACATCACTTCAAATACCCCAGAATCTGGCTTGTTGTATCTCTCAGTTTTTAGAACCACATTAAAACAATCTAAAGTTAATTCACTCCTGTTTTGGGCCAAGAAAATTGCTCACTCTCTGCAGCACGGAGAAAGTTAATTGGTAAAGGAGTTATATGGCCCAGCCTGAATATGGCCTGAAAATTATTACTAAAGTATGTAAGACAAATCAAACCCCCACTATAAGCAAGAAGCAACATTTGCAGATTTATCTTGCTGGCTCTTCAAGCAGAGCACAACTGTTCAGTTCTAGCAAATGCCAAATGGTTATCTATACAGCATCCTAACTTAAAAACTAATACACTTAGACATTTTACAATTCTTTTCTAGATGCCCCAGCAATACAACAGTCTAAAATGTTTCCCTTCCATTAACATCCCCGTCAACAAACTAAGCACAAGAGAGCACTGATTTTCAGTATTAGGTTTTCAGACATGGGAAGCTTTTTCGGTAAACCTAAAAGAAGTCTCTCCCCTCAGTAAATTTAGATACCAAATAAAATAGTTTTTGACTCATCTGTTTGTAAATGCACCCCAAACTAAGAGATCACTTGAAAGTTAACTGCCTGTACTTCCCTTGCTACAAACCTTCATTCTAACTCTCCCACCGGCAACAATATTTCCCTTGGCCACTTAGTTATGCTCATTCCTCTCAACCCTGCCTACAATCCTCTAATAATAATCTCCTTCCCCTTTTTCCACTCCTCATCTCAACCCCCTCCCCTTTTTCTTTTCACATATCTCATTTATACATACTGCAAATATTCTACATTTACCTGTGATATTTATGTTGCATTTCACTTTTATCTGTACTACTCAACATATTATTTGTTCTCACAACAATGATCTAACTCATGTACTGTTACAGAGTGATAACTTCTGTATGAATAAAAAAGTATGATTTGCTGTCTTTATAAAACTTCTGAAAATGGTCCTCTCAAATCAGAGTTCTGCTCTGGTTAATGAAGTATAAATATGTATAAATAAACTGCTTGCATTACTTAACCTAGAGATGTTTTACATAGAAGATGTCATCATTTTCGCTTAGTATTCTTTCCCTACTAATAGTGAAAATGCAGTTTCATCAGTACTTAGTGACTGTGATAAAATGCAGACATTTACAAAATCTGTTGATGCACTTTACCTGTGTTGCACAATGACCTGTCACTGCTATTTTTACATAAACTTCTGACTACCATCACCACCAGCTATTACCAGAGGGACATCATGCACTAAACAACCTCCTCCTCAAAGGAGCGTTGTCTTGGACATCGTTGGCCATGGGTGGCTCTCTGATGTGGGCCATGCAGTGGTGTAGTAGTTAGTATTGCCACCTCACAGCAAGAGGTTCTCCAGTTTGATTCTCAGCTGGGGTGTCTTCTGTGTGGAATCTGTATGTCCTTCCTACGTTCACATGGGTTCCCTCCAGGTACTCCAGTTTCCTCCCACATTCCAAAGACATGTGTCTGAAGCGTTCCTCCCTGGGCCACTGAAGAAAATGGGCTCTGTCCCAGTCAGACTTTCCATGTAAACAAATGTTAAATAAATAGATTATCTCTCCAGTTCTTATATAAAAAAGGAGAGGTGCCCATAGGATGTTTACTTCTCACCTCACTATTCTATTCATGGTATCCCCAGTCCTCCAATCTCAGTCAAAATCAGTCAGTCAGTGACACTATTAATTAATATCAGTGGAATGGCTTTCCCACTAATTATACCTGTGTGACATCATCATCATCATCATCGCGGGTAGATGCCTAGCCTCTCTACATGAGACATTATTCTGCTTGGACAACTGGTTTTGCTATTGTAAACATTTTCGGGGATGAGCACTGAGGCTATAAGATGGCTGGTTATGATGTCCCAAACATGTGAAAGGTGGGTGAAATGATGCTTGTAGAGGACAAGGTGCAGGTCTGCAGCTTCAGTTATCACTTTATAGCCCTGTATCCTTTGTAAAAGTAGATATTAAACATTGATAGTGGTTTTGCATACCATTTTGCAGTGTAAGTATATATGTGGTGTTATATTCAATTTAATTCTGACTTTATTGCCAGTATCCTTTGAGAAATGCCTGTTTCAAATGTTCTTTTTCTAAAATTCATTGCTCCTCCATTACAGCAGAATTCATTCATTCACAAATTATACAGAAAAACTTTTGTCATGCATGACTTAGCTTAGCCAGAAAATACAAAAAAAAAATGAAAATAAAATAAAATAAAATTCAGTGCCTGATGTGTATGATTAAAAATACATTCATACATATACATGCTTTTTAACTGTGCCAATATTTGATGCATTACATTTTCTACTGTTCGTGTTTTGCTTGGACTGCTAGCACCAGATGATGAAAAATGATAGTAACTCCCCTCCCCAGCTTCTAACTGCTTTTCTTTCCACAATTTCTGTCATAAGCTGCCAGCAATGTATAAAATTGTACCCATTAATCTTTATGAGTGTTATGCTGTAGTACTGAACTATAGTATGATCAAAAATCAACACTGATTTGTCAGACAGCTTCAGCTGTGAGAAAAAGTGTTCATGAAAATCGAAAAAAGTGCATGGTTCTAGGCTGCCCAAAACCAGTCAGTAAAAGACAGAGTGCAATTTGGGCATTTAAGACACTCCTACAGAGGCTCATATTAAACCTGTTAAGTTAATCACAGCACATGTTTGTGAAACGTCAATGACTTTAATAGTCTGGACAAACCTTTGAACTTCTACTCTTTCTTCAAAATTTGCACATTCCTTAATCTGTTTTCATAAAGGAGCGTCTGTTTGCACAGCATTTGAAAATGTTAAATGGCAGGCCAGAAACTCAAGCCCTAGTGAGTGTAAAGCTGACACTGCTAAAATTTACTGTTAATACAATGTCTACTATATGGCTGCCCACCTAGTACCTATGCAATGTTACCACATTTATATGTTTTTTTTTCTTGCTGTAAATAAAAGTACTGAAATTTCATTGTCTAAAATAACTTGACTTTGCTCTACTCTTTTATCATTCCTTAACATTAACTTTTACATCTATTTTACTGGTTCTAGTCTTTAGAATTCTGCTGGTAGAACCTCCAGTATTTCACTGCAAAATACAAACCTTCTACACATAAATCCAGCAAACATAAAAACACATGCATACTATGACCTGGATGTCACACTATTTTTTGATTGATTTTACTTTTTAGAAGGTTGGGATTCTAGGGAGACAGAGGATGACCTATAGCTTGCTAGGGTATTGTATGGGACTTTGTCTATGGTGATTTTCACATGGATAAATTCCAGGGCATCATCCTGTTCAACCAATGAACAGTTATGCTTGTTGATAATACAGACCAAGACTCCTCCACCTTTTGTCTCTGTCTGTTCAGCTGATGGTCTAAATGTGTGGAAGTTTGGCATAATGGTTAAGGTGCTTACCTCACAGACTCAAGGTGCAGGGTTTGATTCTCGCATTGGGCAAAAGGCTAGGCTTAAAAAGGCCCAAAAGGGCAGTTAGCCTAGTAATAACCTATGCAATGGAAGGCAATGAAGCCTTGCATTACCAAAGTACTTTCTGTGGATTTAAATCAGATCTCTGTAACAGCAAAGATGTTGATATTCTACAGAGGGAGGAGAACTTGTAGGGTGAGGAATTTCTTGTTTAGGCTCCTAGCATTCAGCAGTAACACCTTTAGATTTCTTTGGGTTTTATTTGCTATGTCGGTAGGTTTGTCAATTTGCCAATGCCTAAAAAAGGCTCCAAGGTGCTTATGAATATTCAGAAAGAAATGCAAAAAAACTTTGTGGTAAGCCACTATCGGTCCAGGCAATCTTGGTTTTCCCTTTTGACGGTATTGGCCAAGGTTAATTACCACTGACTTCTTCACACTCTGAAATTGCTCATACAGTCTCAGCGAAACTGGTACAGAACAATGTGGGCAACTACAACTGACAGCCTGGATGATTCAATCTCTGTTTAGGTACTAGCTTCATGAGGGTGTGCAGCAGGTGTTAAAGGAGGCCAGAAAACCTGCTACTAGAAAATATTGTTTACAAATAGATTAGGTTTTCTTAGTGGTGCCTAACTGAGAACAGAGGGCCCATTGAAGTTAATATCCCTCTGGTATTGAAATATTTGTATGAGCTACTTCAGGATAGCTTATTATATGCCTCCATTAAGGTGCATTTAGTGACCATTTCTGCTGGTCTGCCACTGGATCTTCCTCTTTCCTCTTCTCTTTTTGTAAAACATTTCATGAAAGGAGTGTTGCATATGAGACCCCCCCCCCCCTTGCAACCAAATTACTCTTTCTGGGATCTCAGCTGTATTCTGGAAAAATTTACCTTACCACCTTACGAACAGGACACTCCAGCTGATCTGAAGCTTTTAACATGGAAAACTGTTTGCTTCTTGCTCTAATATTTGCAAGGTGAATTTCTGAGCCGCAAGCTCTCATGGTGGGACAACCTTACGAAGCACTGCAAACTGCCTGCCTTTTTTAAATCCAGAGCAGGCTTTGTTTGGATTATTCCAGGAGCTACTGGATTCTTATCCTTCCTATTTCCAGGTTGGGTAAGCCTTGGGAATCTACTGGAATGTCAGTAGGCCATGTGTTTGCTGAACATAGTACAGTTTCAGAAGTCCTACCTACCTGTAACAGTAGAGATTCATATAACACAATGCCTTACTGATAGTACCCACCCTCCATTCTCCCTTTTTGATGTACATAGTTTGGTGCTGGATTTGCAACTGAGTTATACTCAGCTGGTTTTATTGTTGTCTATGTGCACACAGGAACAGTACATGTTCAGAAATGGTTAAGCATGTTTTTTATTACACTGTGAAAAATGAAAACACTCTAGACAGCAATGGGGAGATCGAATATTGAAAAACTATGTAAATGATTGTATATGTTTTTATTAAGGCATTGAAAAAAGAACTAGGACATAATCAATAAGGAATTGTGTGCATGTATCTGACATATTTGGTTGTCTAGATGTGATGAAGTTTTGTGTTAGAAAAAAATGTGATGAGTATGAAAACAAAAAAGGCAGAAAATGGTTAGGGAAGGACGGGTAGGTAGGTTAAAGAACAAAACGTATTATGAAGTTTGTGTTTTATATTGTATGTTTTTAAAAGGGAGAAGAGATGTTGAAAGATGTTTTTATTTTATGTAGGGGATAGTGTTTTTAAGTTTTGTACATTACTTTGATTGTGTAAATAAAGAACTCTTAACTCTTTTTGATAAGTGCTATGGGATCTTTAACATCCGCCTGAGCTACTACCATTTCAGACAGATGGGACCTTACTATAAAGTTTCACCCAAAGGACAGCACACTCAGGGGTGCAGCTCCCCTCTTACGGTGCCCTACAGTGTCAGTACTGGAAAACTTACTCCATCTCCCCAGTATGGAAACAGAAGCCACCATTTTCTGAAATTCCAGAACCAAAAGTAGGTGCACGATCTACTGAGCTATCAAGACGACTCACTACATTTCAGGAAGTAGTTTTAGCTTGTCTGGTTTTTTGCAAGTTGCTAGAAGCTGACCAGCCCCCTTACATGCAAACTGAACTGTACAAGTAAGAGTCATAAGTACACTGCTGTTTGGAACCTTAACTTTATTTGTCTTTGCTGTATCTCTTTTTCTTGGAACAAGTACAAAACTTGAGGTATCACAAATGGCTTATCTCTTCTTGCTCAGACAGCCATCTAACACTATAGCATTCAACCTTCACTAATGTTACAGAGAGACAGACATTTAAGCAAGTAGTCTGACAGTATAGCACAAACATAAACTGTGAACAAGTTTTACACAAATCATTTCCTACAGCTTTTGCAAGGATAGCCAAGTAACTCAAGTCATAGTCCTAAGTATTCAATATGAGTTCGTCAAAGTAGCTACCCATCCACCAACAGCCTTTTTTTCTGTACACTTTACTACTTAATCTTTTGAGACTCACTGCTATTTTTCAGTGAAAAGGCTTGAGTAATTGAATGACTGACTAAATGGCCCATCCTATTTTTAAGGAGACAGAATTCTGTGCAATGTCCATCCAACAAGATGGCCTCCATTGTGATAATATCTGCAATACCCATTTCCCAGCCTGAGATTGCACATCTTTTTTTTTTTTTGCTGTTTCTGTGCTTCTTCCAGTCTAATTTATGTCCCTGCTTCTAGCTGAGCTATTCGTGTTACATTCTGACATAACTCTCAACTTATTAGCACAAAAAATCTGGACAAAGCCAAAAATAATGGGGAGACAACGCCCCAGAAAACAGGGACAAATTTTAAATACTGCTCTAATAAACTTAGTTGCTAGAATAAAAGGTATTGTGTTACCATACATTTTCTGAAGGATATGAAGTCTGAAATTCAAATGCCTGTCATTATTTAATGAATTCAGTCCTCACTAATTTGCAGCAAAAATTCAGAAAATCACAAATTTTATGAGGAACAGACCAAAAATATGAGACAAAAATCTGAGCATTCTCTGAAAATCAGGACATTTGAAAAGTATGCCTCCTAAGAAAGTAAAGGTATTTTTTAAATAAATGCCTAGTCTGTAGTGAAATGGCGGATGAATAATTAGTGGAAAAAAAAGTTCTGCAACATATATGAAGCAGGTGAGCTATTTCCCTTTTCATTCTGGCCTTTTGCACTAGTTTATGTTATAGTTAACAGCTGTATGCACCCCAAAGCCTCAAGAATTATCTTGTTGTCTGTGTTTAATCCAACTTAAGTGTACCTGCAAGTTCTCTCTTGATATTCTTCCCTTCACAAAGGGAGGAAGGTTGTGTTTTGATGCAGTCAGCTTTAGAACTTGAGTCTACACAATGACTTTTGTCTCACATAGAACTGGATCACTAGCAAGCTATTAACACAAAAAAATCTACTGGAATGTTTTTAGGTACCCCACAAAGAATGCTATCAGCACAGTCGCTGTCAGATAAGGACTATTTCTAACATTATGCAACAATAGTATTTTGGCATTGTTTAGAACAAAAACAAAAATCTTTACATGTCCATAGAGAGTAGCAGACCTAAAAAGTATTAAGATAGCTTAAAGTGTCATAAAAAAGTGCTCATCTCCTTATGATAGAAGACTGGCATGCAATATTAATGTGTCACTGCCAGTATTTCAGTATGCTTTGTCAGTAATCTCCCCATTATCACCACACACCTCCTCGTATAACAGTTAGTGGAAAACAAATATACTGATATTTATTCACTTATCTAACATTAGACCCACACCACTATTTGACTATAGTAAATATCAACTGACCACTCATTGCAACCAGAGCTGCCTTTTTACTAAATACCCTGACATATGAGCTACTGAATCAAAGCATTTGCCCCCCCCCATTAAAAAACATAAACTTATGTAATTCTAGCTAATCTTTGAGAAATAGGAAACAATCCTGATATCAAAACCACAGTATTTTCCATGTATTTGTGAAAAAAATCTTCTCCAAAACAGCCCCTGCATCCCACAGTAGTGTGTCCACAGGAATTATTAAAATAAATAAGCTCTGCCACTTCAAGCAAAAGGTACTGGCAGATCTTGTACAAGAGAAAAAGTGTAACTTCATCAGAGACAGATGATAAATCACATTAGACTCAGGCATTAATCTGCCATGCAGGACATGGACTATCAAATCTATAATCTGTAAACCCCACCAGTCACTATTTTACTTATTGAAAAAAAGTATTTCTTTCTTTCTTGTAAATAAATCCTATTAGTTTAGCTAGTACATTGCAATGATGACTGGGTGAAAGCTCTTTAAGCTGCATATCCCTGTTTGTGTTTGGACCTGGTTTTGCTTCTTAGGAAAAACAACACAAATGATTTTTACTGTTACAAGAACTATTTATGCATACTAATATAAAAACTTGACTGTCAGACTTAAACAGAGCCTGTACAGAGTATTACTCCATAATAAAAAATGACTTACTCCAATGTCTATGATGACTAATTTTTTATTTATTTGATTTGTATTGATTTTTTTATTATTATTATTTTCCAAGTTGTTCTTCTTTAGAGAATAGAATACTACAAAAGTTATCATAACAGACGTTATCAAAATTATGCCTACATTTTCAGCATTTTAGTTCTTTCACTGACTAATAAGATGTAGCCTGGCATTCATACAAAATGGCGCAGCAGCACAGGTTGCTCAGCAACAGTGTGTCCAGTCAATTACGTTCCACTGCCTAATGATTCACGGTTATGCACATTCCTACAAGGGCAGCATCTAATTATCCAGGAATTTGTACGACTATGAAATACTCCACTGACTAGATGAAAAACTGCACATCAGAGTACCCTAACTACTAAGAAGAACATACATAGGCAGTGATGCACACACTCACACACACACACACACACACACACACACACACACACACACACACACACACACACACACACACACACACACACACACGCCCTCATAGTAGGTATTCAGGCACTGACACCCATAGACCTATTCACATACTGTCTTATTCGTCTCACACACTGTCCTGTTTTTCACACACACACACACACACACACACACACACACACACACAACAGGAAATCATTCACTGACACCAACAGACCTACTAACATACTGTCCCAGTAGTCTTACCACACACACACACACACACACACACACACACACACACACACACACACACACACACACACACACACTCACTCACAGTAATACACAGAACAACACACACATGCACTGCAGTTATCACACAACATAATTTACATACATCAGCAGTCTGATCACAGAATTCCATCCTTGAAATGATTGCTCCACATGCTTACACCTCTGGAGCCCAGGTGCTGCACAGAACATACATAATACTGACATCTGTAAATTCCATATTACACAAGTCTGCTATCAGAGCAGTGCTCCGAGAAGCTTTACATAGACCCCACCCATGGACTACCACATTTACATTCAGTAGTATGAACCCTGCTGCCTAGAAGCACACATCAGTGCATACAGGCAATGGATGGTGGTCTACCACCAATACTGCAGGTGGCGCTTTACATTCAAATAGTGTAGCTAAACTATGGAACCACATCCCACTACCAATGAAATCCTTAGCACTAGTCACATGGCCTACTATCTATCTGACAACCCACTACACCTCTTCAAATGCTCAATGTTCAACATTTGCTAATGCATAAGCATATTTTTATACTGTAACGTTTGTCTTTATTTCATATGAATATAATCTAATTAGCAAATGTTTGTGTAATTGTTAATGTTTATTTCTTAATGTCTGTTTATGTACTTTACTGAATGTCTGTTTAAAAATGTTTGTAATATGTCGGAGATCCCCCCAGACCTCCTCTGAATAGGGAGTTTTGACTAAACCCAGAAAACAAAAGCAAAGTAAAAATAAAAATGAAATAAAATACAACTTGGGACAAACTTGTGAAGTATATACCTTGATATTCTGTGTTGTTATTTACTGCCTTTGATATGTGGTCCAGGTTGTAGCTGAAAATGGTCCTCGGATCAGACCATCTACCAATTTAACAGATAGATAGATATACAGATAGACTGACAGATGTGATGATTTGAAGTTTAAATGGAAAATTCCATTGTGTGCAAATTCTGCACACGATATGAACTTTGTGTCATCATTTCAGCTAAGGACTGGCTCTGGACACATAGTCTTGACATTAGACTGCTGTGAATGAAAACTGACATGAAACTCAAACTCCTTACTTAGGATGTTATTTCCAGAAAAACATGCTTGGATGCTTTAAAACTGTCCAGAAGGTAACCTCACTGACTACTGTTCCTCTTTCCTAACATGCCCGTTATGTACATAAACACATGCACACAAACACACACACACACACACACACACACACACACACACACACACACACACACACACACACACACACACACACACACACACACCTACT
Source organism: Protopterus annectens (assembly GCF_019279795.1). Taxonomy (NCBI): domain Eukaryota; kingdom Metazoa; phylum Chordata; order Ceratodontiformes; family Protopteridae; genus Protopterus; species Protopterus annectens. The sequence continues at coordinate 1,581,767,964 of NC_056744.1, read as the reverse complement.
CACAAGCGCACACACAAACACACATACATGCACACACAAACACATACGCATGTTCAAACACGCCCGCGCACTCACACAGACACAGAAACACATGCATGCACACACACAAAAAAACACTCACATGCATGCACACATACACACACACTCCACAAACGCATACATACATACACAAACACATATACGCACAAACACTCACACAAACACAAATAAACACACTTAGAAATGTTTTTTGGTAAAGTTCAAAAATTATTGTTTTTACACTAGGGGACAAGACCACTTCTATCCCCTAAGTGTGTGTGGGAGGGTGCTCATGCCCCCTGCATCTCTCATTCTTTAAGTAATCAACTCAGAGATCACTGCACCTCAAGGAGAAGGAGATTTCCTTGTAACATTGACTTTAACTGATGAATATGCGATGTGGCAAAGAGTGCATTATTTCATACTTGGCCGTTGCACATTCAAAGAACAAGAGTACATGTTTATCCCTAGCCAGTGAAAGGCATCAGTACAGTATTGGTGAGGATATCTCCACAGGCTATAGAAGGGAGATGTTTGCATCTAATTTTACCATGCAGGGACTCTATTCTGTAGGTGAGCTGAAAAACCATTTTTGTTCACAAATATTTACTTCATTGCCAAACTAAAATAGTAAACCTTAAAGTGGTAGATAGAAGAAATAATAATAAAACAATCTACTCTCTAAACAACAAAGAGTCACATAAACAGAGCACTCCCCTTATCAAAAGGACATTTATAAGAACGCAGAAAGTTGGCAAAAAAAGTATAAAATTAAAACAGATGCCAAGCAGTGACCATGACCCGACTCAGGTCACACACCCTGGGTACTTGTAAAATCAGTCATTTTTTTCTCTGTATTGAGGAAGAGCTTCCTGCATCTATATATTGTCACTATCATGTCCAGAATGGTTTCACAGCCCATTTGTATATCCTGTGCTACAGACGTTATCCTGTACATCAAAAGTTCAGAATGTGGATACCTACATATCTGTATATGTTTTGTAACGTGTTTTAATATGTATATATTTGTAACTTGTTTTTCATATTAGAAGTGCCAGAATATCGTGTTACTTGTTCCATCATTTTGTTTTGAACTGTTAATATAATTGTTGCCTGAGAACCAGCCCACATACCTGGTTATCAAATGTATTAAATAAATAAATAAAAATAAATGGAAATGAGATGAATATTACGACATTATCACTGGACTGATTAACTTGCACATATATGTTTTGAGAACACAAAAGTCATATTCATTGTTCATGGCTGCACAGCAAACAAATGGTGCCTCTTGGATTTAAATCTAGTTTTCAGAAACTCACTGTTCTTAATCACTGTCCTATCCCAACAAGTGCCATTATTTGTTAATACATGAATGTTAACTGTGTCCATCTGCTATGTCATGTAGCGGCTTGTGTCCAGCATTTATCTATTTATTTGTGGGCTGTTTGCCAGTGGTGTGTCCCTTATGTAGTTTTAGGGATTATCATAGACTTCTATCAGTTACTAAAATAAACTGCAGTTTGAGACTTAGTCTCTCTACTTGCACCAACTTTCATTCTCATCACGTTTATAATAAGACTTCAAGGGATAATCAGTCCTCTGATCAAAAACTATTCCTGGGACAGTATTTACCTCTGCAGAACTGATAAAGAAGAAATCTTCTCCAAACTGCCCTTGGCAAAGGACAGCAGATGAACTTCATATACATAGTGGTACCAGGTTCAACCTAACATACAGCATGTAGTGGAATGCATTCTGGGATATTCATTCTGCTGTATCCTATTCCCATCATATGGATGTCGGTTTCATTTGCAAAGACAAACTGAACCCTTAGGAAAGCAGAATTGCTAGTAAGACTTGGAGAAGTTCATGATAGCAGCAGCTCGGAGGTATTCCCATTTCTCCGTGGTCCAGCACTGTCATTGTTAGTATATACGGAATGCATGAGGTGGAAGCTTCCCTTGCAAAAATAATTTAATAGTGTGACGTTCAGTTTTGAAATACAGTTCAGCTTTTATTTTTGTAGTTGCATGACACCTTCCAAATTTCAGGTCTGACAATTGTGACAGAAAGCCTGTCATGCAGAGATGCCCACTGTAGCATCAGGTCTTTAGTATGTGTGAGGGACAGTAAAGCAATACATTCTGTGTCAGTAAAGAGAGCTGTCATTGGCTGTTTAGTCCTTCAAATCCTCCTCACGCTTTCAGCATCTTGTGCTGCACCTGGACACAGTTCTCCACTACTAGTGACAGATGCCCACTTCACGCTAGTGATCTAGTGGACTGTTATGTCTACTTGTGCAGTGGTAGCAGTTCTGTAATTGCAGCAAGTTCTAGCCTTTCATAATAGTTTGCTACAAAGCAAAGACAGTGATTTATAAGTGTCTCAGAAACTCTGGGAATTAAGCCATTCATTTGCAGCATGCTGCATTTTAAGCCCTACTTAAGAGTTGTCATACAGTACAGCTAAAGTGCTACACTTAAAAATACTGCTAAAATCATTTGCCTCCATGGCATACATAGATAGTGCACTGATTATGGCCCAGGTGATCAAAGCTCAGTTAAGGGTTTAGTGCTGCAGGAGCTGATTTTAGGAGGCTGAAGAATGGGGGTCTGACCCTGCTAACTTCTCTGAGGGTAGGAGGGGTGGGATATATATCTGGGAATGCATTCGCTGCTTGGCATTCTCAGTGAAAACCAGAGAGCCAGAAAAGGAGGAATTGTTCTCAAGAATGAGAGAGGTATCTGTGGGCTTATGTCACTCATGGAAGCAAGAGACAGTCCAGCAAAATGCCCACTGCATGACCAACCACAAAGAACTGATTTGGTAAGTATGGGGAAATTGTAGGATTAATGCAAAAAGCCTAATCCCCTGAGCAGATGATGTCACTGATCCTGGTGTGCTCCCCTTTGCTCATAGTAGAACAAATGGACCATAGGTCTGTCGCCCCTGGGATAATCATTGGGTCAGTAGAGTGTACAGGGAAGTAGCTTGGTGGTCAGAGGGTAAGTGGAACAAAATAAATAAATAATACAGATATCAGTACACTGGCAACATAGTCCCCATTGTCCTTTTTGGTGGCAGTACACCCTGAACTATTTGATCTTATATTTATTTTCCCTAGACATTCTGTTTATCATATAATCCAAAGTGGATACAGCAAATAACAAGGCAAGAAGATAAAAATATGTTGAAGAGAATGTAATTTTGTAAGCAATTTTAATTTAATTTAATTTAATTGTTAACTAGTTAAATGAATTGGTTAGTCCCTGACTCTTTCAGAAATGTCCTGGTTCATATTGGAAAGGGTAAATACTGTTTACCTTCATATGACCTACAGCCACATCCTCAAAACTGCTGCCGCAAACTGCAAACTGCAAATTCCCAAACCCAAAGCACCGAATTACAAAATCTTGCCCCCTTTTTGACCCATGGTAGCACTTATTTCAGCTGTGGAGCGATCGGAAATGTCGAATTTCTATATTTTCCGACATTTAAGGAAGTCGATGGGACAGAATTTGCATAAACGGTTCGCGTATCTACACATTCAAAAGATGTGCTTTCAAGCATATGAAGGTAAACCAGTAAATACAGCATATGTTTTGACAATTTCATTCTAGCCATCAACTAGCATGAACTAGAAGTACCTGGAGAAAACCCACAAAGACATGCAGAAAACATATAAAACTCTACACAGAAAATGACCAGAGATCAGGATTGAACACTAGAACTCTGAGGCATAGATCTTACCAGTACGCCACCATGCTGTGGAGTGTACCATGATGTATGTAGTGGACATAAACTGGCTGTGAAATAAGCTAATGAGCGTCTGTATCCATGGCATAAAGTTTTTCAGCTAATTTAAAAATAATGACTTGGGTTATTAAGACAGAGAGATGAAGAGAGGATGCAGTAGTGATAGTTGCAAAATATTTCTATAATAATTCAGCTACTGGAAGATTAATGATCATTTATATTTTCCTTTCTCTTGCTGTTCTTTGAAGAGATAAATGAATGGATAGATGATGTAGATGATCTCTCAATTTACATTCTTCCCCTCTAGCCATGAGTGTACTGTGAACTAAATGTTACAATTTACAACAAAAAAGAAAATTAGAATGTGACCTTAACTTCTATCACAAAAGCGCTAACAAAATAAAATCATACACAACAGTAAAAATATGGAAAGCATCGAGTTTTGGAACCAGATAAATGCTCACACACACAGGTCCCAACAGTGGAGCTTTCTCTGTAACTACGAAGACTCCACTGAAGCCACACATCACTTCAGGACCACATTAAAATAATAAAATCTAAAGTCAATTCACTTCTGTTTTGGGCCAAGAATGTAGCTCACTCTCTGCAAAAGGGAGAAAAATATTTGGTAAAGGAGTTGTACTGGCCAAGTTTGAATATGGCCTGAAAATTACTAAATTATTAATTTACTAAATTATTAATTAATTATTACTAAAGCTGTAAGACAAATCAAAGCTCCAATACAAACAAGAAGCAACAACACAGCACCACTGTTCAGTTCTAGCAAATGCTAAATGGTTATCTATACAGCATCCTAGACACTTTCCAATTCTTTTCTAGATGCCTCAGCAATAGAACAGCCTAAAAGATTTCCTCTCCATTAACGTCCCCTTCAACAAAGTAAGGACAAGAGAGCACTGATTTTCAGTATTAGGATATTAGCAGCGGTTAGCGTTGTCACCTCACAGCAAGAGGGTCTCTGGTTTGATTCTTGGCCAGGGTGCCTTCTGTGCCTGCATGTCCTCCCTGTATTTGCGTGAGTTTTCTCCAGGTGTTCTAGTTTCCTCCCACATTCCAAAGAAATGCATCTGGAGTGTTTTTCCCTGGGCCTTCACCGAAAATGGGCTCTGTCCCAGTCAGACTTTCCCCATAAACAAATGTTAAAGAAATAAATTATTTCTCCAGTTCTTATATAAGAAAGAAGAGGTGCCCATAGGATGCTTACTTCTCACCTCGCTACTGCATTCACGGTATCCCCAGTCCTGCAATCTCGATAGATAAGTCATTGACACTATTAATTAATATCAGTGGAATGGCTTTCCCACTAATTATACCTGAGTGACATCATCATCATCATCGCGGGTAGATGCCTAGCCTCTCCGCATGAGACATTATTCTGCTTGGACAACTGGTCTTGCTATTGTAAACATTTTCAGGGATGAGCACTGAGATTATAAGATGGCTGGTTATGATGTCCCAAACATGTGAAAGGTGGGTGAAGTGATGCTTGTAGAGAACAAGGTGCAGGTCTGCAGCTTAAGTTATCACTTTATAGCCCTGTAGCCTTTGTAAAAGTAGGTATTAAATATTGATAGTGGTTTTGCATACCATTTTGCAGTGTAAGTATATATGTGGTGTTATATTCAATTTAATTCTGACTTTATTGCCTGTATCGTTTGAGAATTGCCTATTTCAAATGTTCTTTTTCTAAAATTCATTGCTCCTCCATTACAGCAGAATTTGTTTATTCACAAATTATACAGAAAAACTTTTGTCATGTACATCTTAGCTTAGTCAGAAAATACAAAAAAAAAATGAAAATAAAATACAATTCAGTGATATGCTTGACAAGTATGATTAAAAATGCATTCTTACATATACATCCTTTTTAACTGTGCCAATACTGGATGCATTATATTTTCTACTGTTCATGTTTTGCTTGGACTGCTGACAGCAGATGGTGAAAACTGATAATGTGTTCTCTATGGTTAGCTTAATCAGCAATAACTCCCCCTCCCCAGCTTCAAATTGTTTTTTTTCCCACAATTTCTGTCATAAGCTTCCAGCAATGCAATTGTACCCATTAATCTTTATGAGTGTTATGCTGCAGTATTGAACTATAATATGATCAAAATCAACATTGTATTGTCAGACAGCTTCAGCTGTGAGAAAAAGTGTTCATGAAAATCGAAAAAAGTGCATGGTTCTAGGCTGCCCAAAACCAGTCAGTAAAAGACAGAGCGCAATTTGGGCATTTAAGTCACTCCTACAGAGTGGCTCATATTAAACCTGTTAAGTTAATCACAGCACATGTTTGTGAAACGTCAATGACTTTAATAGTCTGGACAAACCTTTGAACTTCTACTCTTTCCTCAAAATCGGCACATTCCTTAATCTGTTTTCATAAAGGAGCGTCTGTTTGTACAA
>NC_056744.1:1581701760-1581756760 GCF_019279795.1 Protopterus annectens | reverse complement strand
GCTATAGTCCCATTTTATTCTTCCTTTATCAGGCCCATCACTAAACCTAGTGCTCCCTCGGCATGCATCTCACCAAGCACCTAAAGCAGCCTGAGAGACTTCAACATTTCCTTACTAAAAACATCTCGGGTCTTAGTACCCTTAGTTACTCTGATAGTCTAAAGGCTCTGTCACTTTACTAGTGCCAAACTGACTCCAGAGGGATGAGCTCTGCTTAGCTTTCCATGCTATGAATGAACCAGCGCTCTTTGAACTCCTTCACCAAAACAGAACAAGTAGTAAAGCAAACACCTGTTCTAGAGCCCTAAACTTATACCATCACATCAACAAGACCAGATGGCATGACAGACACCTAACCCAACATATAATCCTTTTCTGGAATAGGCTGTACTTACCTGGTAAGCACAGTAATTCCCTAGCAACCTTTAAAATTAGTCTGGATTACTAGATGGGTGATTGCATATTTTCACCTGGAATATGTGGAGAAAGTCTACTTAATAGGGGGGGCGCTGCTAGTTTCCCACCAGTACTAGGTGATGTGGCTGAGCTTCTTGATGGTCGCTTTTGGCTGTAACTTTAGCAAAAACCTAGGAAGCTATGATATGTGTATATATATATATATATATATATATATATATATATATTGTATGTAGACATATATATATATATATATATATATAAATATATATATATATATATATATATATATATATATATATACTGTATGTATATATATACTGTATGTATATATATACTGTATGTATATATATATATATATATATATATATATATATATATATAAATATATATATATATATATATATATATAAATATATATATATATATATATATATATATATATATATATATATATATGGGATCCAGATTGTTTATCGAACGCAGTCGCTTCACACTGAACGTGAAATGGCCGAGTACACTTTTGTGAAGGGGCTTTTTACTGAAAATGCACTTTCACATAAGTGTGCTTAAATAAGGATGAAAGTGTGGGGAGATGCCTGTTGTTGAGATCGTAGCACAGTGGGGATAAGGGAATATTCCCTTTTCCCCACTGTAGTGCAATCTCAGAGTGAGAATATTAAAGTAGGGGGGTGTGAGGGGCGCAGGGCGTAAATGTGAGTACTGTGTTTTTGTTTCTTTTTTTTTTGTTGTTGTTTTATAGTTTTTTTAACAGACTTTAGTGAAAGTGCTTTTTCAGTGAAGAGCACTTTCGATAAAGTGTGCTTGGCCGATGTGGTTCACAGCACATATAGAAATATGCATGTGTTTATATACAAACACACAGATACACACACATATTGCACAGAGATCAGTTAAATATTTTACCTCACAAAGGGGATCCTAGGCCTTAAACACATGTCTTACACAGACAGACTCAAAAAACTCCAGCTATTCTCTGTCTCATATCATCTACTAAGAGGCGATCTCTGCTTGACTTACAAAGCCATGTCTGGCCCAGCTCTGCTAGAAATGCTACATCTAAAGAAATCCCAATCCCTCCTCACCACATGGTCCAGAGACTTCAACCTCATTACCGCAATCAACAGAACGTGCTGGAGGGACAGGTTCATAACTCAGAGACTGCCCATGCTCTGGAATAGACTTCCCATACATGTCAAGCAAAGCACCTCACTGGCCCTCTTCAAGAGAAATCTTGATGTGTGGATGGCAAATAGAAAGTTCACCCCGAGGGTCACTCCAGTGGCTCTACTTGATAGAGGCACTGGGAACTAACGTTGGGCGGCACAATGTCAGGGCACTTCTATGGGTTAGGCTTGTAAAGGCTCCAGGGCCATTAGCCTAGTACACACCTATGAACCTATGAATCTATGAACCATTTCCCTATATAAAACTGTCACTAATCTTGGAGCACAGCAGTATCCTAACTGGTCTCCCAGACATCATTGGGTTGCAGCGTGCAACAGGCCAACACAAGACCATAACATGGGTGGACTGTGATGTTTGCCACAGAACATGAAGCTCAGATGTGACGTAAATGGGTAATTGCATGAAGGAGAGTGCAATAAGAACAATTCAGGTCAGTAACATTTTTGAACAATGCTGTTTGTCTATGTGTACTAATGGCAGCAGTACAGACCCATACTGCATGCAACCATCCTCTTCATGAATGCTGTCAGGTCTATTCCCACTCCCATACAGCTATTTGAGCATGCAGGCAAGCAGGCAGTCACTTCAGCTGTGTAGAGTACACAGTACTGCACAGGCAGGCAGGCAGGCACTTCAACTTTGTTGAGTGCACAGTACTGCACAGGCAGATAGGCAGGCAGTTCAGCTGTGTCAAGTACACAATATTGCACAGGCAGGCAGACACTTCAGCTGTGTTGAGTGCACAGTACTGCATAGGCAGGCAGGCACTTCGACTTTGTCGAGTACACAGTACTGCATAGGTGGGCACTTCAGCTGTGTCTAGTACACAGTACTGCACAGGCAGGCAGGCACTTCAGCAGTGCCGAGTACACAGCACTTTATAGGCAGTTCAGCTTTGTCAAGTGCACAGTACTGCACAGGCAGGTAGGCAGGCAGTTCAGCTGTGTCAAGTACACAGTACTGCACAGGCAGGCAGGCACTTCAGCTGTGTTGAGTACACAGTACTGCATAGGCAGGCACTTCAACTTTGTCGAGTACACAGTACTGCACAGGCAGGCAAGCAGTTCAGCTTTATCGAGTGCACGGTACTGCACAGGCAGGTAGGCAGGCAGTTCAGCTATGTCAAGTACACAGTACTGCACAGGCAAGCAGACACTTCAGCTGTGTCAAGTACACATTACTGCACAGGCAGGTAGGCACTTCAGCTGTGTCGAATACATAGTACCGCATAGGTAGGCACTTCAGACTGCACTGCTAATCCTTCCCTGTGCAAGTGCTCCCTTCCATGCACCTGCAATGAAGGCTAACTCATATGAGGTCTGTTTGCCAAATACCGGTGTCAGGGCTATCACTGAATTGATGTCCCTCTTTTGAGGGATTATGGCATTGGATGTCCTCAGTTTGTCTTCTCCCCACAGGAAGGACTTGCCCATTCTACCCATGCTGGCTCAAGCAGATGCCTGAGCTACTAATCAAACCTATTTTGCCAGGGATGAGTCCAAGCTTCATCCTTATATGCTGACCAAGCTGATTAATACATGACAGAACACTATATGCTATGTAAGTGGCAGTTAATGTTTTTGCTGTAAAACTTGAAATGAAAGTTTTAAATTAAAATCCAAATCTCTGTGATCTATGTAAAAGTAAAAAATAAAATAGTACTCTCACTGACAGGTTTGACAGGTTTCAACAGTGTTTTACGGTAATTGTGAGAGACAGCTAAGTAATGGGATACTGGTATGGCTGGGGTCCCTGCCCATTACTGTGTTTAGGACCCCATTTTACCATAATCCAGCTCTGCTCTCCTTTGATCCCATGTAAAAATGGGAAAAAAGGGGACTGATGATGATGATGATGATGATAAGGAGAACGAGGATGGTGTTCTGGAGGCGAGTTTTTTTAATCTATTTTCTACAAAATTGTAAAATAAAAAATTAAAACTGAGTGCTTTCATTTCTCATTGCTCTGGCTATTGTCCTGTGATAAGAAAACTCATCAACTATAGGATTTAGAGGACACTGGATAAATCTTGGCGGCACTTTTTTTACAGAACAGTATTCTATTTTTCTGTTGCCTAATAAAGAATGTTATGCCAGTCGAGCTTCTGGCTTGTTGAAATATGTTGGAGTCCTCTGTACAGCATCTGCACACCAGCTGTAATGTCAGAAATGTACAGCAGAGTGGAATCGTTTGCACATTTTACAAGGTTCAGATCACTGCAGTGTCTCCAGATTTCATTTCAGATATAAACAACAAGCACTGACCCCACTGGGTCCCCATCTGCCAAGTCAAAAAGGGCTGAACTGACCTAGTGCAAAAACAGAAAATGAACAATTTCATGCACAGGAGAGTTGTGTGCAGAAAAAAGTAAATAAACAAAAATGTGCTAAGAACATACTCTAGGAGAAACTGGCCAAACAATGCAACATTTGGGAAGGAAACATTATAGTCAGACGTACTACAAAAGTTTTATACTAATTAGTTAATGGCCTATGATTGCCTATAATATATGTGCTTTATGGCTGTATTTGTTCTGAGCTGGGCTGTTGCCTCTTCACATAGTTAGAGAAAATGGAAATTTAAATCTCTATCATGATGACAAACGTGGATCTCAAATAATTCATATAACGTTTGAAAGATATATACTTTGCAGATCATATTTGGTTTAGGTACATGTGGCACTACTTTGTCTATGGTGTCCTTAAAGGACCAAACTTAGCTGTTAACAGTACAACTTCCAATTTCTCTGGTGTAGCAGAGTACCATTGTAGCATGAAATCATCTTTACACTATTACATGTATTATCACAGCCATGAACAGTCCTACTTATTTATTCTGGCCTTTTAATAATGTGGTGCTGTTTATTATAACTACATTATTTATGTACGCATTTTCCTTACTGGAAGTTCCAACCTACTTCCCCTCAAACACACACACACACACACACACACACACACACACACACACACACACACACACACACACGCAAAACTGTCCAGACAGATTCAAATGAAACTGTTTCCTCAGTGGATTTCTAAGGTTGCCAGCTTTACACCTTTGCATTGTCACTTTGCCATGATAGAGTCTTGATATTAAAACAGTGACCTTCTCCTCTCAGTTTACCTTTACAGTACCTGTACATATCCTATACAGGTTTATCACAATAAGAAGATGAGTGCACATTAATTCACATATGCAGCAATCATACCTCTCAACTGTACAGATTTTTGCAGAATGTCCAGATTTTTGTCTCATATTTTTAAACATTTTTCATAAAATTGTGGTTTTGTAGCAAATTAGTGGCAAATCATTGAAGGCTGAAGTTAGAAAATACTGACAGACATTAGAGTTTCAGACTTAATACCCTTCAGAAAATTCAAGCTAATGCAAAACCTGCTATTTTAGCAACTTTCAATGTTTGTAAGAACAATATTTAAAAAATGTCCCTATTTTTGGGCCTTTGTGGCTTTGTCTAGATTTCTTGCTGTAAGAGGTTGAGAGGTATGGCAGCACTATGAGAATATTGAAGCAATAGAAATGAAAATACAAGTCAATGGGAGGAAATCATTCTATGCACTTTTGTGTGACCTCAAAAAATTCCCTCTGTCAATTTTCCCATTGTTTTGCCTGAAGTTTCCTTTTTTCCTGTTAGATTAGTTGCAGTCATTGAAATATTTAGCAGGGGAAAATACATCTCACGTGCTTCAGAAGCTTTTTTCCAGTAATAATACAAACTTTCTGTAAAAAGAGAGATGTTAGTGCATTGTTCCCAGCCAGCCACATTATTTAGAGCTAAATTTGTTCATCACATACATTTGTTTGACTTGTACTTTCACGTATAAACTGGAGTTGAAAATAATGGGCCACATATTCCTATGTCACAAACTCTGTAACAGGGTGTAAGGTGTTGATCACAGGCCAGTCAATTTGTATACCACAAAATCCATATAAAAACTGGGTGGATGATACTTAAAAAAACATACATGACTGACTGTTACAGGTGCTGACTAGCATATATATATGATATATATATATATGTATGGGTCTAGGACTCTTGCACAAACGCACTTTTCACCGAATCGCTAATGGGCAGGCATACTTACACGAAAATGCTTTTCACCGAAACAACATTTTCGTGTAAGAATGCCTGTTGTGCCGGTCGTACTATGGTGCGGATAAGGGAAAATTCCCTTTTCCCCACTGTAGTGCAATCTCAGAGTGAGAATATTAAAGTAGGGGGTGTGGGGAGCACAGCCCCCCACATGGGGAGTGCTGGGGGGCTTGCCCCCCCTGCGTAAAAGTAGATTTAATGTTTTTTGTTTTTAACACACTTTAGCGAAAGCGCTTTTTCAGTGAATGTGTTCGTGATAGTGGATTCGGACTGCTGAAGTTTCATTCAACAGACCTAAATCCATTTATATATATATGTATATATATATATATATATATATATATATATATATATATATATATATATATATATACTACTTCAATGTCAGATAACTCCTAAACTATCAAGCTCATTAGTGGTTGTGCTTTTATTCAAATGGCCAAATAAGCCATGGAGATGTCAAATTTTAAAAAGAGATATGCTCATATTTGTAGATAATGCCCTTGTGATTCAGGTATACTGGCATCAGAGAGTGTTATTGTGGGGGCAAGTTCACCATTGAAAAAGATACTAGGGCATAGATATTCAGAGTGGATGGTTATTACAGATCAGAAAAAAATCCATCCTCTTTTATTGGGCACGGCTGGCTTAGAGCTAGGTAAGTGTTTGTTACGGTACTGTAGATAGTTGGTATTTATTTTTCTGACACCTGTTACTTTAGTTGGTATGTGAGTGTGCATGTGTGTGTGTGTGTGTGTGTGTGTGTGTGTGTGTGTGTGTGTGTGTGTGTGTATTAACACTTTAAACACGTATTTGTTTTTCAGTCCACCACTGTTCTTTTTACAGCAGAGAACAAAGACAGCCCTGTCTAGTAGAAATCCTCTGTCTGGCACTGTGCCACATGGTAGATTGGTGAGTTGCTGATTCGATAGGAAAAGACCTAAAGCCTCTGAGAATTAGGAGTTTACTTTCGCCGGTGAATGAGAGACAAATACAGACACTGCCAAGAGGATGTGAAAATGCCACACAAGTGAGCTTTTTAAAACGTGAATACTCCAAGTGTATGCAGAATTAATCATAAAACAGCAGATGAAGTGCAGAATTTCCCAACAGCATTCTTATTCTGAGCAAATAAATTTTAGGAAACTTTTCTTCAATGTTGTGTCTTTCAGCTTTTCCTGGTTAGGGATCACCACAGCGGAACTCCGGTCCTCTAATGATTGGCAGTAGATTTTTATGTGCCGAATTGACAGCTCTGATGCACAACCTTCAACGAAGGTACGCCCATTCACGCATGTCTCCACACAGAAGATGCTCTAGCTGAGAATCGAAGAGAACAACGTCTTACTGTGAGGCGACAACACTACCGCAGCACCTAGTGTTCTTTTATACTTTTGTATCTGCTAGTTATTTGTCCTGCCAACAAATCCTAGCATAATTAAGGCAGGAGAGAGCATTATTACCTTCTTCTTTTGCATCACCATGGTAACCGTATAGGCTGTACTACACAGGGGCGGCTTGTGCTGTAGGACTGCAGGACTGCAGCCCTCCCACCTAGAAACAAAAGGGGAACAAAAATGAAACATAAAATTAAAAAAACAAAAAAATTTATTTCTATGAGTCCCGGAACTTCCACGCATATGCGGACACACTCAGACTGCCCCGCAGATGCCCAGGAATCTGTGCAAACTCAGACTGTCTGAGTCAGCAGTCCGGATACAGGGAAGGCATTTTCTGCCCCGCAGATGCCCAGGAATCTCGGGACTGCTTCATCCACAGACAGGACCAATCAGGGGAGAGGTGAGATGAGTTTACGTTCTTGCAGGGAAGCGTTGGATTCGAGTGCGGGTTTGGAGTTTTGCTGCTTCATGGATTCGAGCACGGGTTTGGAGTTTAAGTATTGGGAAGTGGGGATTCCAGGTCTGGACACATTTACAGGTAGGGTGTGGGTGGGTGTAAAATGCCCCAGTTGCTATATACTAGTGATAACACATAGTGGTGGGTAGAGATACTCAGGCTTGAACCCTGTACCTTGGATGCAGGTGGCAAGGACCTGAATTCCCTACCCACCACTATTTGCAAAAAAATTGTAGATTTTTGCCTCATATTTGCTCTGTTCCTCATAAAATCTGTGGTTTCTGTATATTCATTTTTCCTTGCAAAGGTCTGTAGTGCAGTGGTGCACTGGTAGCATTGTTGCCTAACAGCTACAGGTTCTCTGGTTTGATTCTTGGCTGAGGTGCTATCTGTGTATAGTCTGAATGTCCTCCCATCTCTTACAAAGATGTGTCTCCCTGCTCTGCTAAAAATTGGCTTTGTTTTGTTCCAAGTCAGACTAGTTTCCTGGTTAACAAATTTTAAAAAATAACAGGCATTTGAATTTCAGACTTCATATTCTTCAGAAAGTACATGGTAACACAAAACCTTTTATTCTAGAACTTGTCTAAGTTTATAACATGGATATTTGAAATTTGCCCATATTTTTGGGACTGTATTCCCCCATTATTGGCCTCGTCCAGGTATTTTGTGCTAAGGTTGAGAGCTATGGTGAGAACTGAATTCACTGAATGTTTTGGGGCTGTATTCCCCCCATTACTGGCTTTGTCCACATGTTTTTTGCTAAGAGGTTGAGAGCTATGGTGAGAACAGAATTCACTGAATATGTTTGGCAGCTGTATTCCCACATTATTGGCTTTTTCAGGTGCTTTTTGCTAAGAGGTTGACAGCTATGTTGAGAAATGAATTCACTAAATGGTGGCCATTTAAGTTTCAGTCTTCCTCTGTTTCACAAAACAGCTGATTTGGCATATTGGTATGTTTTTCTGACTGTTTTGCACAGGGTCCCCTGGGTTCAAGACGTAGCAGTGAAATGTATGGTGGTAACACAGCATTTTATTCTAGCAACTTTCCAACATTATACAAACAATGTTTAAAATGTGCCCCTGTTTTTTGGGCTTTTGCCCCCCCCCCCCCGCAATAAATTTTGGCTTTTTCCAGATTTCTTGTGCTGCAAAGTTCAGCGATACAGCTCAGTGTCGAGTAGATTTTACAAGGAGCAAAGTGCTGCAGGGGAACAAAAGTTTAGTGCTGCTTATGCTAAGTTTGCTTGCATTGTTAATAGCACAACAGGTAGTGTACTTGCTTTTGATGCAGAAGGCTGTGGGTTCTACTCCCACAGTAGATAGATGCATTGCTGATACTGTACTGTGTTGTAAAGGGTGGATGCTGCAGCCCTTTTTGGCAAAGATACCTAGTAACTATGAACCTGTTATCATTTGGCCATCCATTCCCTACTGCAATATTACTAGCTTATCATTTTTTTAATGCATGCAACATAGGCAATTTATTCTTCAAGGGCAACAGGGACTTTATTTGTAGATGAAACACTGACATATAAAGTTGTTTGCTAGCAGCAACCTCTTTATTAGTTACAGATTTCTTTAATGTGGATTTTACTACTTCAGAGATTATGCATATTTACTGATACTGGTGGACTGTCGAAGGATGAGTAGACTTTTTATGATGGAAATGTTCTGAATTGGGCAGTTTTGTCATTGGTGCATGCATTTTGTTTCATTGTTTACTAGAAAAATACTCAAAACAATAAATTTAAAATGCCCTATAACAACTGTACTGTATTGTACAAGGAATATAATGTAATACAATCAGGAAGGTGTATCAAAGAGCATGTGTATGTTTCATGTTCAAGGAGCCTACGATTTTGAAAACAGCCCAAAGTTAATCTTTATCTGCCACTGGCAAAATGTATTTTCTTTGAATGTGGGTTTCAATGCTGTTTCAATGCATGTGAGTTTCAAAGGCAGAGAAGTTTTAATGCTAAGTCTATTTTCATTGTGAGATTGCATTGCTTTGTTTAACAGATATCTATTAGGGTTTGTGCTATAAAATGCAAAATCATCGCAGAAGTAAAGCAGTATGCACATTACAGTGTTTATGGTAAATGGGGCAAAATAACCAAGGAACGGGAAATTGGAATGGCTGCAGGGGGAGGCTCAATTCGACCAGGGGAAGGGTAGCAAACTCAGACAGCCCCAGTTGAACTATACCTCTCAGTTGTCCATATTTTTGCAGAATGAATAGATATTTGCTTCTTATTTTTGGTTTGTTCCTCATAAAATTTGTGGTAGCAAATAATTTAGGAATTAAGTCACTAAATGACAGACATTGAGTTTCAGATGTCATAACATTCAGAAAAATGCATGCTAAAGCAAGACCTGTTATTCTATCAACTCCAATTTTTAGTAGTGTTTGTAGGTTCCCCCAATATATTTGGCCTTGTCCAGATTTCCTGCATTAAGAGGTTGAGAGGTACATGCAAATCGCTTTGCAGACTTAGGAATATCCAAACCTCTCAACTGTCCCAATTTTGGCTCAAAATATTGCTCTCCCCTAATAATCCCTCCTCAAAATGGCAATTTTGGAAGAAAACGTGGAGGGTTTACAATTATATATAACTGTAATGATCAGAGTTATAGATTACTTTTATTTCAGAAATGCATGTAGATGCTCTTATTTTGTTAGCTGCTCAAGTTAACAGTGTTAATATTAAAAAGGTGTCCCTTTTTTGACAGGTTCCCAGCTGTATTGTGTAGCAATTTTATATTTTTGCATCACATTTTTGGTCTGTTTTTCATAAAATTGTGTTTTTCTGGCAAATTAGTGGCAAGTCATTAAAGATTGAAGTTAGAAAATAATGGCAGACATTTGAGTTTCAGATTTCATACCCTTCAGAAAATTTGTACTAATGCAAGACCTACTACTGTTCTATTATCTAAGTTTATAAGAGCAATATTTAAAAATTGTCGTTATTTTTGGGCCTGTGTCCCACTTCTAGTTCTATGTATGGCTTTGTCCAGATTTCTTGCTCTGAAGTTGAGAGGTATGAGTGTCAGAGCCATCACCATCAGCCAGAGACATTTCAAATTGTGGCATACTTGTTGCACCCCACTCCCCATTGTAGTGGCTCTGGATGTGTCCAAGGAAGGCAAGGAGCAGTTATGTAGTGTAAGTGTGCAGAGTATTCCCCCATCCAAGGTAGACCACAAGTATGGCAGTGGCTTTTCATCTGTCCTTGATTTTGTAGAATGTTCTGGTTTTCTGTCATATTATTATACTGTTGATTTATGCTTCTTATTATTCAGAAAATGCATGCTGTCACAGTGCCCTGTTGCTCTGTTTAAGTAGCAATTATTTAATGACCATCAGGTAAGCTTGTCGGAGATTGTAAGATGCAAGTAAGATTTAATAAGCATACTGTTAAAGAATTACCAGCACTGAAATCCTTTTCGTTGTTGCCAAGCAGAGAATATTTACATAACTAGATAATGTATAAGCCTTGGGTATTTAAATGCATATGACAGTATTTGTAATAAAGGACAGGATTACAGTATTTTCAGAAGCTCATTACATTTGTTGGAGACTTGCAGTCATCTTTTGTTGGAGACTTGCAGTCATCTTTGCAGGCTTTACCCATAAACTAAACAGAATGCCAATCTATCATGTGTGTGGTCCATAACATGTACAGTAATCCTTTAAGCAATGATCTTGAGCCTGTTTCTTGTTTGGTATTCATTGTTTACATTGATCATGTCTTCCCCATGAAACAAGTAGATAGTTGTGTCAGGCAGCAGGTCTTTTTTGGATAAGAAACATTTTTACAAGTGGGGGTATCACAGAGATTGCTACTTTCAGCATGTTACTTGGTAATTTTATAAAGCTGAATATAAATTATAATTAGAACTGCAGCGCAAAGAGTAGTGGCTTGAGTTGAGTGCTGCTTGTTTTTTTATACTTGATTTTGACTGGCATTCCAATAATGTATTTAAAAAGTAATTTATTTTTTCATGCCTCACAACCTGTGTTTCCATCTGGATATTAAGTAAGTTGTCATGCAGCCAATGCATTGAAATATTTTTTTTCTTCTACACTTCATTTTGTCTTGACTGGACTCTCGTAATAACTGTTTGGCAACCAGGGCAGCGTATTTAATTAAAGTTCCAATTGTTGTGGTTTTCAGCATAGCTCCATCCCTTTCTAGTTGGCCACACCCCTTCCCATTGGCCCCACCCATTCAGCTGTCTCCTGCAGCCCTCCTTTAATTTGAAGTCACCAGCTGCCACTGGTACTACAGCACAACGGTGGCTTCTCAATGGCATATTGTGATTGTCAAGCATTTCATGAAATTCTAATGTGATCTTAAACAAAGCAGGTAAGTTTCCCACAAAGTTTCCCCTGACCTGCATCCTGGGCTATTTTCAGTTATGATCTGCAATGCCAGGGGATAACAGCAGTGTGTAGTTAACTGTGAAACATAAACTTGCCACCCAACACTGAAACAGAAAACAATAAACAGTTGTCACAAGCAGCTGGCCAACAATAGTGTATGAAGCCAAAAACATCATGCCATTACCTTACTAGGCTGTTGGTTGTAATATTTTATGTGACCCACACTGGAAGACAAAGCATGCATTTACTGAGCATCATCAGCTGATGAGTTTTTCTTTTTGTTTTAGCCTGTACCTGGACATTTCTTGGAGTAATAGTAAAAAGCTGCTGGAATACACAATGAAGAGTACCCGATGAGTGTAAGACAAAATGGTGATGTTCTGGACAAATAACTAGTAAGACCTCACCAGGCACATTGCATCCAGCTGTGAAAACTGTCTTTCAGGAAGGTATTCTACAGAAAAAGCTACCTCCATGGAACTTAGGATGGAGTCCTGACTGTGGTTCAGTCAACCAAGTTTTGGGTAAGGGCCAAGGCACTGGAAGAACCAGCTGGGAGAGAGAGTAGCAAAGTTTCATGGCCTATTCACCTCTGCAAAGGAGGAAGACATTGACAGGCATGTTTGAGGACATCTCCCACTAATGAACTTCTGGTGGAATCCAGTGACCTAGAAGAGATTTCTGCTCAAAGAGAGATGGAAGGACTGCCAGAGGAGCTAGATTACTTGAGGAAGTGGGTGGCAACCCCTACACTGCACTCATGTCTTACTCCTACCAATTAAACTTACATGGTACACTGAGAGGATGTTAGAAAAAGCATCAAAACATCCCCATGATGGCTGCTTTGATCAGCTCTTGCCTCACAGGGGTTAAAACAGGCAGAGTTGCAGCTAATATCCAAATAATCAGCAGGCATGGGGGGTATTTAAAACTGTCTTTACAAACATGCATATATGATGCCAGCAGGGAAGAATGCACTAATATCTCTCAGTGTGATGTCAGATAATAGTCAATGTCCAAATAATAGCACCGTTCCCTTTCCTGATATAATATGGATACCTTGTATTATCTCCTTGCTCTGTCTAGGCTTGGTTATATGTCCTCACAGGAGTGTTGAGAGCAACTGTGTATGACAGAAAGTATGAGGACAGTGAAAGCTTTACTGCTTTCTTGTATGGCGCATGGATTGCTTTGTATGGTACACTGACTGGTGTGTTGTATGGCACACTGACTGGTGTATTGTATGGCAGACTGACTGTTTTATTGTATGGCACACTGACTGGTGAATTGTATGACACACACTGGTGTATTGTATGGCACACTGACGGGTGTGTTGTATGGCACACTCACTGGTGTGTTGTATGGCACACTGACTGGTGTGTTGTATGGCACACTGGTTTGTTGTATGGCATACTGACTGGTGTATAGTATGACACACTGACTGGTGTGTTGTATGGCACACTGACTGGTATGTTGTATGGCACACTTACTGGTGTATTGTATGGCACACTGACTGGTATGTTGTATTTCACACTGGCTGGTGTACTGTATGGCACACTGACTGGTTTGTTGTATTTCACACTGGCTGGTGTATTGTATGGCACACTGACTAGTTTGTTGTATGGCACACTGACTGGTTTGTTGTATGGCATACTGACTGGTGTATAGTATGACACACTGACTGGTTTGTTGTATGGCACACTGACTGGTGTATTGTATGGCACACTGACTGGTATGTTGTATTTCACACTGGCTGGTGTATTGTATGGCACACTGACTAGTTTGTTGTATGGCACACTGACTGGTGTGTTGTATGGCACACTGACTGGTGTGTTGTATGGCACACTGACCGGTGTATTTAAGGCACACTGACTGGTATGTTGTATTTCACACTGGCTGGTGTATTGTATGGCACACTGACTAGTTTGTTGTATGGCACACTGACTGGTTTGTTGTATGGCACACTGACTGGTGTGTTGTATGGCATACTGACTGGTGTGTTGTATGGCAGATATTTCTATATAACATATTTGTTCCCTACTCAGATTACTATAAAGCTTGCTTTTTTGTACATACTCCTTTCCTCTCCAGAACATTTGCCATGAGATGATGCTGGATGCATCTGTAGATTTTTAAGACAACTAGGTGATGTTTAACAGATTTTCTTTTTTCTAGCATATCTGTCAATGAATGATTCCTCTTCAGTCTGCACATCAGTAAATTGATTGTTTCACCCATTATAACACTGAGAGCAATTCTCCATCTATTTCCTAGTTCCTTTCCTGCCAATACTGATTATTTCCTGTAAGCCACCTCATGGAGAAAGAATGCAGGCAGTTCCATTTGCTGCACAGTAGTACCGCAGATCTGCTACTGTTCTTCTTGGGGGAGGTGGTGGTAAGGAGTTTCAAAGCAATGAGCTTAGAATATCACATAGACTTGAAACAGAAGTAACAGGATGAGTAATTTTAGCAGTGATATGAAGAGCTACTCTTCTTTGTGCATTTAAGCTAAGAATAGCTAATTTACAGTGTGTCCCGCTAGGTGCAAGAGCCCACTTACCTTGAACATTCACCTCCTCAATTTTGCTGGCTGGGACCCTGTTCCACACATCGACCAGGCTAGCAGTGTGAATAACTACATCAGCACCCTCTGCTGCATCAGACACTTGCTGGAAACTTGTAATATCTCCTTGAATCAATTTCACCTTCACTTTATCTAAGAAGTAAAACCAGAGATAATAATTAACCTGATGTGAAAAGCCAAGAAGAATGGTCTCTGTGAACTTGTCTACACTCTCACATTCCACATGTTTAATAACGTGCAGTGACAGGTACCCACAACAAGGCTGATTGCTACCAGTCCCTTCATTTTGCATACTGTTTGTGAGTTTAGTAAGCAAAGGTACAAATACATTTCAATTATATCCTACCCTTTGTGTTAAAATCATAACATCTGTGACTGCTTTAGATGGAGATGCCATCAGACCATTTATTTAATATATTTTCCTTATGTTTGCATTAAATCCATTTCCTGTGGTTGCATTCCATTTCCCTACCCATATGAAGGTCTTACAATTTAATTTATTTAGCAAATAAAAAATGTGAACAAGTTACTTTTATAACACCCAGTATTAGACTGAAAGTAAATTATATCAGCTGCAGTATCCACCGCATAGAAATGGAAATCTTGATTTAAATAATACAAGTGAGCCTTCTTGCTATAGTTTGCTAGTGGTCTACAGTACATTGTGTGGTTAAGGAAGCTAATATTAAGAAGTAAACAAGTTCTATCAACTCCATGATGCACAGGGATAAAACCATGATCATGCCTATGATGACTTGATATCAAAGTCAAAGTCAAAGTAAACTTTCTTCTTCTTCTTTCAGCATTTCCCAGTTAGGGGTCACCACAGTGGATCACCTATCTGCCCATGACTGGCAGTGGAGTTTTACAGTGTCGAGTTGCCAGCCTGGTGCCCAACCTTCCACATACACTCACTCATGCCTAGGGACAATTTAGAGTGTCCAATCCACCTACAGCATGTCTTTGGGATGTGGGAGGAAACTGGAGAACCTGGAGGAAACCCACGTACCACAGGGGAACATGCAGACTCCACACAGAAGGCACCCCAGCCAAGGATTGAACTGGAGAATCTCTTGCTGTGAGGCGGCAATGCTAACCACTGCACCACCGTGGTCACCCCTTCAAAGTAAACTTTATTGTCATTCAAAAATCACACAAGTGCAAAAACCAAACGAAATTCCATCATTCAGATATCACACAAGTGCAAAAACTGAAAGAAATTCCGTGTCACCGGACTCAATGTGCAGAAAACATATAGACTATTTTCAGACACATTTACACATATAGCACCAGGCTATTACATCACGGACATGCAGGTAGACAGACTAATACTTCACATAATTAGAAACACATTTTAACACTTTTTGAAGTGACCACTAGTATTGCACAGGTACTTGGTTAAGACATTGCATTGATCCTTGCACAGAAAGAGACATTTGAGTATTGCACTATGAACATGAGAGTATTGCACCATGGTTAATTTATGAATTCGCAACGTGTATTAAACCAGTGTCCTGAAAGCTGGGGAAGCTATCAAGGGAGGGTGGGACTGAGTTGAGTTTGTTGAGATCTGGCTTGTTGTAATGCCAGCACAACACTTACTGGAAAGGGGGGAGAGAAAGAGAGATGTATGGCATGCAGAGTATGGGCCGGCAAAATGCACTTGGCTCAACCAAGTCATGACAATGTGGCAGCCCTCATGAAGCATGTGTGGGAGGGAATGCACACCTTCACAGGAGAAGGCACGGCAGGCCCCATGTCTGCAAGCATGCATATCAGTCACTGTAAGGTGGGGTTAGTGCCAAAAAAAAAAAAAAATCCCATACAGTTGCTTATTAGATGGCCACACTACAACCATCTCTTGTTCAGCGATGGTGAATGAATGGGTGCAACTGTTGGAGGAGGGGATAGATGTTCATATTCTATATATACTCTTGTAGCTATTAGCAGTCTTTATCCTTCAGAATTCAACAACAGCAATTGTATTTTTACATACAGTACCAAGAAATAATGCCAAATCTATAATGATTTCCTTGTTCAAAAATTTTCTTTTTACAGCTTGGATGACATTGTACAGATATAGGCATTTACACAGACTTTGCAAACTGTGTAAGTTAGTTTACTTAGATTCTTGAGCTTGTATGGGATAGGCATAGAATGACTAAAAGTGCTTCTCACTAAAGCCAACAGGAACTAGCTGCCCCTTGGGTCCTCTTTTTAAACACGGTCTAAGCACTGGTTTTGTACCTGCTGAATGAATGGAAAACAGTAACTGTCTTCCCATTACATACAGGCAGCACCTCCACTGACCCGAGGAACTATAGATCCCTAAGCCTGACCAGCTTAATCTGCAAGGCTATGGAAAGAATAATCATGGACCTTATCAACAAAGATATACAAGACCTCCAAATGCTCAACCAGGCCCAGTTTGGCTTCATTAAAGGGAGGTCCTGCCTCGTGAACGTAGTGAACTTCTTCAAGGCATCACCAAAGCCCTGGATGAAGGCACATCTGTGCATATGGCCTGCCTGGACCTGGCCAAGGCCTTGGACACTATTCCCCACTCAGGCATCATTGATAAACTTACCCAGCTAAAATGAACCCAAATATTGTCAGGTGGGTTGACTCACCAATAGAACGCATGCAGTCAAAATGGGTGACCCTGCCTCCACCAGCAGACCTGTAACCAATGATGTTCCACAGGAATCAATGCTGAGGCCCCTATTGTTTGGAATCTACTTCTCAGATGTACAGGCTAAAGCAAAAGGCCTACGGCAAAGTTTGTTGATGATTGCATACTGGGTGCAGTCATCAAGTCTCCAAATGATGTCAACATCCTACAAGAGGGACTTACACAGACAAACGACTAGTGCCAAAGTCATGGGCTAAAACTCAATGCAAAAAATGCATTATCATCCCCTTCAGCAAGGGCAACATCCCTGCAGATTACCACTTAATAACAACATCCTAAACATGCAATCAATGGTGAGAGATTTGTCACACAGGTTGACAGAAACCTTTCCTTTGACCACCATGCCTCCACATTGGTAAGAAAGGCCTTCTATGTCACCCCCCCCTCATAAGTAAGGGCATTGCCTCCAGAACAAAAGAGGTTATAACCTCCCTGTACTCCACACTCACCAGGCCAATAATAGAGTACAATGCTACTTTTGGTATGTACTTTACCAGGCACTTGCATCAACTGGAAAGACCTCTTGTTTGCTCTGTGTTTTGCCTTAATTGTTAGCCTCATCTGCTTATGTACTCACATTTGCCTTCTTCTCTTTTTCCTTCTACCACAAAACCTTGTTCATAACTCTGAGCACAGCATCCCTGACCCAATCCCATTCTTTGTTTACTCCCTCAGTTTGTCCCCAGTACCCTAACTCATCTTTGACCCTTCTTCCCCAGTTCATCATCATCATCATCATCTACTGAGGTGATTCTCTTGTAAAAGGAGCTTAGGAGACTTTGTGTAAGAAAACTACACTTCAAAATGGAAACGGTTCTCCTTCTGGTCCTAGAAGCATTCTATTCATCCAAAATCATGTTCGTATCCAAAAATGCTACATTATTTGTATCACTTGTCTATTCTCTTATTCTTCTGTGGAAGTTCACCAAGCCTCACTATGTGACCTCTTGACAGCATTAATATATACAGATCCTACATTTATATACTTCTAGAAGGAAATCTGCAACACAGACTACCCTGTTGTGCAGTATTTCCTGCCTTGGAGTTAGATGTTTTGATAAGAAAGCAGACTTTACCTCTTTATTTTTAATACACTGATTATGTCCCTGTCTAGATTGTGACTCTATCTAGACGGGTCTCTAAGATACAAGTATTACTGTGTAAAGAACTGATGCAGAGTGTTTGACAATGACATGACGTGCACATCTTTTTTTTTCCAAAATAGGCTCTATCATTGGATTAAATCCAAATGTTCAGCCACCAGTCTTTTTTTCCCTGAGTATGAAAACAAAGCAGAGTGGTTGCTGCATACATCAGATGCTGTCAGGCAACTCTGTATACTATATCAAGAAAACACATCAATGTTTGTCATTTTGAAGAAATAAATAACAAGGTCAACAAGTCACTGAACCAATTCAGCTCAGCGGGCTGGCTTATGATACTGCATTAATTATAACAAACGTAACAACAAACATAATAAAGGTTCTGTTACAATGCTTCCACTATGGATGTGGCCTCTTCTGATGTTACCTGTTTTAAAACTGGTTAAGCTCATGGTGTTTACAAAGCTGCATCGAGGACACACATAGGCAATTATTTGCAAAATATTATAAACTGGATGCCCATTTCTGAGGCATGACAAGCCATGGAATAACATGTTTATAAGGTGTCTTGTTCTAGTTGTCCAAGATTGTGTTTAGTCCTAATACTGCTTGGTATTCTGTTTAAATGTTCCAAATACTGCTAGAGGTGTTCAACCCAAAAAAGCAATTAAATTTGTATGAGTGTATTCAAACCCATCCATCCATCCACAACCCCCTTTCCCACTTTCACACATGGGGTCAGGATGTCACCTCAGTAGTATCAATCATCAACAGCCAATATTCAAACATCGAATGACTACCCCATTCTGAGAGTGGGTCCAGCAGCAGTATGGGTGCCCCCACACCATCCTGTTTTAAACATGGATAAGAATTTAAATAACTGCAAGGAGAATGTGGTGGAGCAAGGAAATGTGGTGGAGATCAGTCATCTCTGGGTCATCATTATGGTACGCTTAGAGTGTAACAGCTATTAGCATTACCATGCTGGTTTGCTATAAGTTTCACCAAGAATTTCTCACTACATGGACTGAAAATGGCACCTTTTGTGTAGGTGTTACGTTGATGTCAATGCCGCAACAGCACAGGATAAGCAGGGTACTTACAGGCCTGCTGTATGATGCTCTGCTCTTAAAAATCTGCATGATCAGAACTAATATCAGTAAGCAGAAGCACATGTATCATAAATAATGTTACAGAAGTTGTTTCCTCAAATGTTTAATGTACTGCAACCATATGTGCGTGCATGTACTTGCGTGCTTTATCGGCTAGTCATTACCATTCTCTTCACTTTTGTTTTACAGTTCCTGTTTTCATAATGAGAGCAAACCTTCACACGTGTAAGTCCTTGGCAACTATAATTAATTTTCAGTAAACAATAGACATCATTAACACAAATGTATGCAGAGGCTTTAAGTGTTGTAAAGTAAGCAAAGGGGAAACTGTATGACATACACCCTTAACAGTGCTTCAAATCTATTTTTCACCTGGAATTTTTTTGGTTCACTTTTTCATTTCCCTCTCTTCCTATTCCTGATGATGAGATTTTGCACCATGCACACATCTTTGGCATGACATTCAGGCAGCCATCAGAGGTGTTTTCCCCCTTAATCCCTCCCAATTCTTCTTGTCTATGCTCTGTTAATTGCCTAAAGGGTGAGCGTGCTTTGAGTACATCATGTTGAAGTCACTTTGTTTTGTTGGTGATGTACTCAAAAGCAGATATTTTTTTACTGGGTCTTCAATCTCCACCGGGGATCTGTAGTGAAATTTGTACAGCAGTGACACATCCCTCACCTTTCCCCCAGCGAGAGAAACCAGCCCCATTCATCTTCCTCTCTGCCCAGCTTCTTCGTGTGTCCTGTACATGTGTGTCATCGTCAGAGATGCATCCCTCTATGCCTTAGACCCAGATTGGATGTTGATTTTTACCAAAGTACAGTAGAATTAATAAGCTCCTAAACTCAAATAGTAATTGTTATTGTTACTATTGTTGAGCTATATCATTATGAATTCTTTCTTGAAAACATTTTGTAACATTTATTTAGTTAATTTCTGCTTGGATATGTTTTGGATTGTGCATGAAAAGGGTCCCTTGGACCAGTCTATTGACGTGGTTAACAGATGAATAAATAAACACATACACTGCTTAAAGATGTAAAGCAACAAGGAAACTTTAATTAGTTTTGCATTTCTTAGTCTTGACTAGTCACCTACACCTTCAGCAGTAATTTAATTTGTCAAGTCACTGATCTTGGCTTTCAGATCTTCAGTCATAACTAGATTGTCATGCCACCCCCTGATTCATGAGTAGGATATCTGTCATGTTGCCAGGGACCTGGGTTCAAGCAGTATTAAGGTTGTGGAGAGCTGACTGGGGAAAGAAGATCACATGCCAAATGTCTACCCTTGGGGGAGTGAGCTGTCACGACTCCATTGGCTCCTGCACACTGGAAACTGGGGGGGACAACAAAGGTGATATAAGTATAACTCAAACACCAGCAAATACTCCTGTTGGAAGTGCAATGTGGTAGAACATGCATGCACAAACCTGTGGAATGCACTGCACACTATGCATAGTGATAATGCCCTTTTACCGATATATTGCAACCACTTTGGTCCCCCTGTCAACCATTGCTAATCCTCCAAGATTATATATCTGTTGGGATTAGGAGAGAAATAAATTAGGAGAAAGGCTTGGGACAATGGATTAGAAGTCAATGATATTAAAAGGTAGGCTTTCATCCGGTCTCCCATTCACAAACCTATAATGCTGTTTGCCTTCGACAGCTTGTAAAATGTAGACTGTTTCAGAATTCTGGCATCTTTATCTAAAAATACATGTACTTTGCAGGTCCAGTAAAGAGACAATTTTGCTTGAACAGCTTGAAATTGTGCTAGCCTAATCAGCCTAGTAACAGACTGGTTAAACTGGAACAATACATTTTTCCTTCTACTAAAATGTTACTCCTCTAACACTTGAGATCTTCCCCTAAAAGTTCATTTTACTTTACAACTGATGCAGTGCTTGGGGCCTTTTAAAAGCTTTGGATCTTTTTTACATGGTTTAACTGCCAAAAAGGCTATTAAAAGGAAACTTAAAACTTTTGAATACTTAAATATAAAAAGGGAAATTAATTCACAAGACATGGGCTTCCTGAGAATTAAAGTACTTCTTCAAAGGTAATTGAATTCTAGGCATGCTGAATCACCCGTTGAGTGTATGAATTTTCCACAGATATATACCTTGATGCATAAAGATGTTCACCTGGCAAACAGCACTAAGCTTCACTTTTATGAGATTTAATACTTTATGAGTTACTCATTTCAATTTCATAACCCTTTTGAGGGCATCACCTGATCTCATATTTAGCTCTGGGAAATAACTGGCACAAGGCTTCCACAATATTATTGAAGTAACTGTATCCATCTAATGTAAGTCTAGCTGTGTACAGAAAGCAGATAATTGTAAAACTCGAAAACCTACATGCCAACAGAAATGGCACAAAAAACCCAATAGACTCAGCCAGTCTGAATACCCATTTTACTGTCAGCTTCAGAAGGCATAATTCTTAATCCATCCTCAACTTCCTAAAGTTGCTGGAGTTCAGTTACAAATATATTGTGGTACATGGAATACTGCAATTACACTTTGAATTTAGGAAAAAGATACCTTTGTTTATCACTTCTGTGATGTCAAAAAGTTTTCTTAACTACTTTTCAGTACTGATACACTCTAGTTTCATGCCAGAGCATAACAGCAGCCAGTGCCGGTCACCATAGTTTACTTCACCATCAGACACAAAGGAAACAAAAAGTGTGGCAGTGCAAGGTGCCTTAACAGTTTTTTGTAGCAGTCTGTTACTCAGAGGGTTAATTTACTTGTGTCTGTTGTCTGTGTGACAGCACTAATTGTTTTGCAGCTTTTAAAACTGTAAAACACTTCATGCTCCTTCATTTTTTTTCTGTAAATGGTAGCAGTATATGGAGTAAACAAAGCCCAATGCACTACAGAGAATTATTATAGCAATAACCCACGCCTGGGTGTGGGTAATGCTAAATTTACCCACGGTTCGCCCGAGGGACCAAACAAAGCCAACCGTGGGTAAATTTAGCATTTTTTGTTGGTTACTGTTTATTTTGCTTTTGCCGTGCAAGGGTTCCACGGGCACCTGCCGCTTTGTTGGATAAATTTAGCATTACCCACACCCAGAAGTGGGTTATTGCTATTATACCATGACATTATTTAAGAAAAGAAACTGTTACTTTTCTTAAATAATGGCATAGTATAATGCCTGTTTACTGCCCTTCGCAGATGTCTGGCATCGCGGCAGTTCTGATGTACTGCGCTGCGCAGTACATCAGAGCTGTGAGCAAAAGCAATGGAGAAAGCAAGATCTCCGTTGCTTTTATGTCTCGCTATGTTAAATGAGTTTAACATAGCGACAGTTTAAAATAAGCAACGGACATCTCCGTTGCTTATTTTAAAACTGTCTCGCTATGTTAAATTCATTTAACATAGCGAGACACTAAGAAAAAGCAATGGAGATCTTGCTTTCTCCGTTGTTTTTAAACATTCTCGCTATGTTAAATGGGTTTAACATATGAGACAGTTTTAAAATAAGCAACGGAGATCTCCGTTGCTTATTTTAAAGCTGTCTCGCTATGTTAAACCCTTTTAACATAGCGAGATAGTGTTTTAAAAAACCGAGTTATACTAATGGAAAAAAGTCCGGGCAACTGGACCTTTTTCCATTAGTATATCTCGATTTACAACGGGCACGCTGGCTGTAGTAAGAATCTTTGTGTTCAACATCTTTGTATCCTGTATAGGAAGGGTTAAAATGTGAAACTACATTGCGTGCAAAGAAATAAGCTAAAATGAGTTGTTTTTCTTGTAAGGAATTTGCTGACCAGAAAGGAATGCACAGATGCTACTTTGGTCCAGGCACAGGCCTATCTTGGGACTGACCTCTGACCAAGGAGGAGTGCATATATGTTACCTTGATGTAGGCACCAACTTATCTTGTGTCTGACTTTTTACCATCTAAGGCTCCAGTGAGTGAATTTATAGCCTTGACTGAAATTCCTTGTCTAGTAACCAGCTGCTGTGTATGCACAAAAGAGGGTATAAAACCCATGTAAAGTGTGTAGAAATTAGACTGCTGACAACCAAGAACTTTTGTGGGAGGTCTCCATGCATGTAAAATAAACTCTTTTTGGCCTACCTTTTTTGCTGCGTGATTCTTCCAGTATATGTTAAGAGTATTAAAAATCTTTTCACATTTCTGGCTAGCGATGGGGCCACCTCTTCACGGTACAAATCGCATAAGAGGGACTGAAAAACCTGTACAGGAAGGGGAGAACGAATCTCGGCTCCCTTGAACGGAAAGACCTCCGGCGAAGAAGTCGTAAGTAGAGGCCAGTCACTCTTAGATTCGATCCATGGGACGGTGATTTAACGAGGCGGAAGATCCGCAGTAAGGTAAGCTTTCTTATTTGTAAAAGTTTTTATTTAAAAGGGACTAGTCATAAAGGAATTTCTTTTGTTTAAAATTTTACAAAAGACCGGTAGAGATCTCAGGAAAAGGAAACAGTTTTTCTTTTAAATAGGAAAAATGGGAACAGGAAGCAGTTGTTGTGTTAGGAAGGGCTGCTTAAATAAAAGGACTGAGGATGAGGAATATATGTTTAAATTACATCCAAAAACTTGAAATATATAAAAAAATGGAAGAAAGACTATGGGTTTAGTGGTACCTTGAATAAATCAGAATGTCAAAATCTAGTGAGAGACCTGCGCAGGGACACAGGAGGTAAGGTTAAGAAACAAAAAAAGGTAGGATTTCCTCAAGCACAGAAATGGTTAGAAGAAGCTAATAAGAGATATAAGGAACAATTTTTAAATAAGGGAAGTAGTGGCTCGAGTGCAAAAGGTGCATTTTTTGTCCACAAAGAAGATGACGAAACATCTATTGTCTGTCGTAAACCGACAGCCCCACCCTTGTATCCAGAAGTCCCTAAAGACATGGTTAGTCCACCCCAGTATCAGGAAGATGACACGGAGAATCAGGATAAAACAGTAACCCCCGTAGTACTGACAAAACAAGTAGGTAAAACCCTGAAACTCCGGAACCGTGATATAGATACATCAGAGTGGACACAAAAGGAAACCGAAGTCAATTCGGCATCCACAGAGTATCCTCTCATAGAAGTTGCGAATCCGCAAGCAGGTACGTCCGGACAGGGTCCCACCATTTTAGTCTATCGACCCTGGACGAGGGAGGACATTCGAAAAGCTGTAGAAGGAATACCACACCCTAGGTTAGACATGACCAAGTTTTGTGAAGATATCGCAGGCATGATAGAAAGTTACAAGCTAAATGCCGTAGAGCTGGAGCAAGTAGTTCGACAAATTTTGGGTCCCGACTGGCACCTGGTCTGTGGGGACTGGGATCCCATAACCAGGGAAGATGATAGACCACCTGCCTACAATTCAGACTCCCACCAAAAGCAGGTTAAGAATTTACTAGACCATATTATGGAAAAATGGAAGCCTAGGGCAGACTGGACCTGTATCAATAGATGTGTACAAGAAGACGATGAAAAAGTAGACAACTACTTGCACAGACTTACCCAGTGTTTTGATAACCATAGTGGAATAAGCAAACCACCCAATCAAAAAAATGATTCACCTTATGAACAACAGTTAAAAAATGCCTTTTTAAAAGGATGTAAAACTGCAATCAGTAACTTCATTCATAAACATATGATAGACCATAGGACGGCATGTCTGCAACCCCTACTGGAATATGCAAGACATGCAGAGAAATATTTAGAAGAAAGGAAAAGGAAACAAGCTCAAACCTTTATGGTGAGTGAAGATGGGACACTTATGCTACTGCAAGGTCCAACTAACAGGGGTAGAGGAAGGGGCAGAGGCAGGGGCAGAGGAAGAGGGAATGTGGGACATTCCGAAGACTATGAAGGCAGACAGAAAAGAGGAGAATGTTTCAAATGTGGCAGAAAGGGACATTTTGCCAGGGATTGCCGGTCTTCTGAAAGAACTAAAACCACCCCGGATCACGAGTCAGCATGACTATATGATGGTGGTGGAGGTGAATCAGACCCGGACAAAAAGGCTGATGGGCCAGACTCAATAAGGCAGAGTAAAGAGGAAGCTTTTGAGGACATAAATGAAGAGGGTAAGGGAGAATGTGCAGGATGGGAGAATGAAAAGACTGATTTTTCAGACGAAGGCTTAATATCAGGTTGTTAATTTAACAGCTGGCTGTAACTATGCAGCTAGAGGCACAACCGATTATCACACTTCAAGTGGAAGGGAAGGATGTAGAATTTTGTGTGATTCAGGGGCCTCCAGGACCCTGCTAAAAACCCCTGCAGTGCCATCTGATGTAACTTCTGATGACTATGTATTAGTCAAGGCAGCCAATGGCCGCATTTATAAAGAACCACTATCTAAACCCTTATGGTTCACGGACCCTGAAACTAACCAAACTGTCAGATTTCGAGTCATTATTTCCAAAATTTGCCCTGTAAACTTATTAGGGAGAGATTTGATGCACGTGTTTGGCATAGCAGCTGTGCCGACTGCATCAGGGATTCTAGCCAGACGAGTAGAAATTCAAGATGTTATGTTGCAGGTGGGGCAGGGTGATTTACACTACTGGTACAGTAATGATCTTGTCGAAACTGGACCACAAAATGTAGTAAATGAGCTAACTAATTTGGCCTTAAGCAAATATGGCACACAACTACCAGTGGTAGCTAAACAGCTACACTGTACAATGTACTACAGAAAGTATGTAGGACCAGACGACAAATATGAAGAGCAATTCTTTAAACACAAGGTCACAAAAATCTTGTTACAAAACCTATATTGGGATAAAGCAGGAAATTCTGCAGTTACATGCAGTCTTACAAAAGATATGCAGTTACTTTTTCGCAATAATTCTATTGCACATGTCTCTGTAACAAGGGAAGAACAAATGGCATGGTATCTGGTGGGGAAGAAAGTTACTGAATGGGCTAAAATGACGCCAGAACAGTTGGCATGTAAAGGCGTGCAGGTACAAAGACTAAATTGGGTCACCCAGGCTAGACCAACAGTGCACCTCCGCGAAGACAGGCTAACGCCACCCGGGGGAGGGCCATTCTGACTATATCTCCTAACCCCGCAGGAAGAATTAAAGTTACAATCAGTGCCAGACTCCTTATGGTCCCGCGGGCAACATGACATTGGGCTAATAAGAACAGCAGGACAGGTTAAAATAACTCCAAAATCCGACTTTAGACCTCACAAGCGTCAGTATCCGTTAAGTAAAAAGGCAGAAGAAGGCATTCTACCAGTAATCACGGCTCTATTACAAGCTGGGGTTTTAATTCCATGCACAAATTCACTGTGTAACACACCCTTGTTCCCAGTAAGGAAATCGGATGGGACCTGGAGAATGGTACAGGATCTGCAGGCTGTGAATGCTGCTGTGGTACCAAGGGCTCCTATGGTCCCAGATCCATCTGTTTTGTTGAATAATATCCTTCCCACAGATAAGTATTTTTCTGTCATTGATATCAGTAACGCATTTTTTTCCATCCCTCTACAGGAAACTAGTAGGTTTTGGTTCGCTTTTACGTTCATGAGCAAGCTGTACACCTACACAAGGCTGCCGCGAGGGATATTGTGAAAGCCCTACAATCTTTTCACAAGAAATGTCAACAAACCTGGCACAGTTTCAACCGGAGCATGGCTGTCATCTACTGTTATACATGGACGACATCTTACTGGCTGCACCCACGGAGGCTGTCTGTGAGTCCGAAACTATTCGGTTATTGCATTTCTTGGCGAAAGAGGGACATAAGGTAAACAAATCTAAATTACAATTTTGTAAAGCTGAAGTATGATATCTAGGCTATACCATTTCAAATGCTGGTAGACAACTAGATAACTGTAAAAAAGAAGCTATTTTACAGGCACCAATGCCCAGTACAAAAAAAGAAATGATGTCATTTTTAGGAATAACTAACTTTTGTGGTAGTTGGATACCCAATTATGCAGAGGAAGTGAGTACAGTTTCAGAACTTATTTTTACACTTCCCATGGCAGCACATAATGCGCTGAAATGGACAGATAAGGCAATACAGGCATTTACTAGGGTAAAGCAACTGATAGCAGGATCTGCAACACTTAGCTTCCCTGACTATACGAAACCTTTTGTTCAGACAGTAAATTGTAAGCAGGGTTTTATGACATCGGTTCTGTTGCAAATTTATGGGGATAAGTTGAGACCATTAGCTTTTTATTCCAGTAAACTGGACACAGTGGCACAATCGTTGCCACACTGTGTACAAGCAGTAGTCGCAGCTGCACTGGCCGTGCAGGCGTCTGCAACCCTAGTTTTGTTTCATGACCTTACTTTATGGGTACCGCACTCTGTCGCGGTAATACTTCTACAGGATAAAGTTACCTTTCTCTCTCCTAGCAGACACTTGTCCTGCATGACAACGTTACTATCACAACCACACATGACCATTGAGCGATGCACCACTCTTAATACAGCTGATGACGGTGCCCCTCACGTATGTTTAGACTTAATACACTCTAATGTCTTACCAAGACCAGACCTTAAGGATTAGCCTTTGGCAAATTCAGATTGGACCCTGTTCGTAGATGGGTCAGCACGTAAGAATGAGGCAGGTATTACACAAGTTGGTTATGCAGTCACAACTGAGACTAAGGTACTAGAGGCCAAACCTCTCCCCAGGAACCTGTCCGCACAAGCGGCTGAATTGATTGCTTTGACCAGAGCATGTATCATTTCCAAGGATAAGGCAGTTACTATCTACACAGATAGTCAGTATGCTTTTTCCACGGTCCATGTCTTTGCACAGCAATGGAAAAATAGGGGAATGGTTACGGCCTCAGGAAAGGAAATAACCCACACGGATTTAATTCTTAGCCTCTTACAAGCTGTCCAACTGCCACAGGGATTGGCCATCTGTAAGCGCCTTACACACAAATGCCAAGGATCCAGTATCACTTGGAAATGCACTAGCTGACAAAACTGCAAAAAGTGTAGCCTTAACCTCTACTTTTCCACTCGAGACCACACAGAAGGAACTTCATCCTACAGATAAATTTGATCTACAAACTTTACAAGTAATGCAGGAACTTAGTACAGTTCAGGAAAAACAGCGATGGGTTAAATATGGGGCTATTCAGAAGCAAGGAGTTTTGTAGGTCCAAATGATAAGTATGTCTTGCCAACAAACCTTTTAGGTATGCCTCATTAGTGACGCATGGCCCATCTCATCTGGGCCCTGCTGCTATGGTTCAAATGACCCAGCAAATTTTCTGGACCAAGGGCTTTATAGCATATGCTAAACGATTTTGTTTATCGTGGCCTGCTTTGTGCACGATACCATGGTGAGTGGAATGCGAATCACTCCAGCAGCTTTCCCGCTGCCTCCGTATCCATTTCACACAATCTGTATGGATTTTATTGAACTAACTCCTGTCCAACAAAAGCGATTTGTATTAGTCATTATTGATGCTTTTACAAAATGGGTTGAAGCTTTTCCAGTAACACATCCAGATGCCCTGTCGGCCAAGGCCCTTCTGAATAATATTATCCCTCATTTTGGGCTACCCACACGCATCTGTTCTGATAATGGCACACATTTTGTAAACCAAGTTATTCAAAAGCTGGCTGACGTTTTTCAGATTGAACTAAAACACCACTGTGCCATCAGTCTTGGATAAACTGCTTACCTCTGGCACTCCTGTCCATGCGTACCACTCCCACTTCAAAAGGGGTCACACCATTTGAACTACTATATGGGAGACCTTATTACGTCCCGCAGTGGCAAGGTCTTTTGCCTGCGGAACGTGAGGGGGGTGAAGAGATAGCAGATTACATGAGGAAAATGCTGACAAAAACTAACACTTCTCTAACGAATGATTATTTTTCAGATCAGAAGAACAACAGGATCCTGGAAGTGAAGGCTGGCGAGTGGGTGTGGATTAAAATTGTTAAAAGAAAGACGTGGGCCTCTCAGTGGAAGGTCCATACCAGGTTTTGATTTTGACACCCACAGCAGTTCGAATAAAGGAGCGAACATCTTGGATCCACCTGACACATTGCAAGATTGTCAGGAAATTTGAGTTGAAAAGAATTTGAGTTCCCCTGAGGAACACTGATTAGTAGCAATCCTGTTTTTGTATGAACTTTTCTGACTGTTGTAGCAATGCAGGAAAATACCAGAAGGGAGCAGCCCTTCCCACAAAGGCATTGTAAAATAATTTTGTTATTAGTGATTGTAAGTGTTATTTTTCTGTTTTGGCCATTTTATTTTCACACAAAACTAGCCAAACAAAGAGAGATGAAAATACAGCTTGGCATCCACCTTTTAACACGTATCAGGCTATTAAATATGCATATGCTTTGTCTTTAATGTTTCAAATTGTTGGATATGCACAGCTATCCCGACTGTACATGGTGGTCTGATGTTAGGTACAGTCCCTTTGGGGCAAATGATACATGGACCAATTTACTATTTGAAACTTCGGAGGTAGCCGTAAAGGACAAAATAGCATTACCCCTCATGGGTCGTCAGAATGGAACTGTATGTTTCCAGAGATCTGGAAAATTAAGGTTGAGTGGAGTCAATGTAATGTAACCATAATTCATAACTGTACATTAGATGGGCACTGTGCAACAAGTTTCAAGCCTATAAGAGTGCTTATTAATAGTACAGAGCTTATTAATGTCACAAGTTTTGTTGAAAAATGTTATCTGTGTATGATCTTTTGTTTAAAGGGATACAAGACAAAGGAAATCATTCTATTCCAGTAAATATCACTCTTAAAGTGAATGACTGTTATTTTGTCTGTGGTAAAAAGCATACAAATGGTTACCAAGGAATTGGTCAGGCAGTTGTTTTTGGGTTATTTGGCACCAGCTATAAGACATTCATTTACTCTTCCCCAAGGTAAAATACAAATGTGCGTGCTGTGAATAAACCTGTTAATCCCGTAGGTAACATTGATGCATCCTGGATCTATCATCACGATTTGGCCCACAGTAGCAGCAAGGGACTGTCACACATGGACTTGGGCGATGATGTCATTTCTTGGGCTGGTATTCTTCCAGCCTATGGGACAGTAAAATCTATTTGGGAGCTCAGAAAACTGTCAAAACTGTTAGAAACTCTGAGCAATGCAACTTTTTCTGCGCTAGAGTTGGTGACGGATGAGCTAACTGCAATGAGGACTGTAGTGTTGCAGAATCGGATGGCGCTCGATTTCACCCTAGCGGCGAAAGAAGGTACTTGCGCTCTTATCCAGAAGAAGTGTTGTTCTTTCATTCCTGACAATGAGCACGATATAGACAGTCATTTGGAGATCTTACAACAAGTTTCTGAACTTACAAAACCAGGACAGAATCCATTGACTGACTTTTTCCAGAATTGGTTTGGAAATTGGGGAACAGTATTTATAAATGTCTTAATTGCTGTATGTGTTGGTGCCATTATATTCCTACTGTTGGGTTGTTGTTGCATTCCTTGCATCCGAATGATAATATCAAGTGCATTGTCTGCCAGTGCAACTAAAGCTTATTATTCTGAATATACAGAAAATGAATCGTGTTAAAACCTGTATGAATAAAATGTATTACTGGGGATACAAAGTGTTGTGAGGGGGGAAATGTAGTAAGAATCTTTGTGTTCAACATCTTTGTATCCTGTATAGGAAGGGTTAAAATGTGAAACTACATTGCAAAAAAAATAAGCTAAAATGAGTTGTTTTTCTTGTAAGAAATTTGCTGACCAGAAAGGAATGCACAGATGCTACTTTGGTCCAGGCACAGGCCTATCTTGGGACTGACCTCTGGCCAAGGAGGAGTGCATAGATGTTACCTTGATATAGGCACCAACTTATCTTGTGTCTGACTTTTTACCATCTAAGGCTCCAGTGAGTGAATTTATAGCCTTGACTGAAATTCCTTGTCTAGTAACCAGCTGCTGTGTATGCACAAAAGAGGGTATAAAAACCCATGTAAAGTGTGTAGAAATTAGACTGCTGACAACCAAGAACTTTTGTGGCAGGTCTCCATGCATGTAAAATAAACTCTTTTTTGGCCTACCTTTTTTGCTGCGTGATTCTTCCAGTATATGTTAAGAGTATTAAAAATCTTTTGACACTGGCCAATCAGCGTGCACGTTTTGGGGGGGTCATGGTATAATATCAAATCTCTCCCATCATGACTCATTTATCTGTTCTCAACTTGAATGTCGAAATTCACCTCTCAAGCTTTGCTTCACTCTGCTTTTGTGGTGAATTTCTTGACACTGATGTCTTGAACGCACAGCAGTTTGGCTCCTTGTTTACATGTTCTCCACAGAGACTGCATCCACAGATAGTGCCACAAAGGTATTAACCTGTTCTTTTTAGTATAACTGTAATCTGTTGATTTAGAGTAAGACATTCTTGCTGTTTGGATACAAAGGGTGATAGGTCAGGGCCTTTATTGTTTCACAGAATGTAAATTGTTAGTTTCAGTGTTTACAATTCAAATATTTTCAAACACACTATTTTTGTTAGTTGAGTGACAAAGAGGGATGAAACCCAGATTTTATATCTAGGATGATCTGGGGGTGATGGAAGAACCAGATGAAATGAAATTAGAGGCTATGACTATTGACCTCCATTTTGGAGGAGGACTGAGGGATGCATTTACAGAGGGTTCATATAGGTACAAGTCCTGGGTGGAGACTGGTGCCCTCCATAAAATGCTCACCTCCAAATTGGACTTGTGGTGATATCACAGTGTAGATGGGAGCTGCTGTCACTTACCCCTTGCACTCTCTCCCTTGGAGACATATCTAACAAGCAAAGTGGAGTACGGCCTAGGGCATACAGTATCCATCAACAAGCCAGCACTGTCATGACTCCAACTTTCCCATTCCTGTTCTGGTGTGTTAGTGATCCATACCACCACTGAACATATGAGCTTCCTCTGTATGGAGGACTTTCCCAGCAACTGGTCACACTGGATTATTACCACCATTGCGTGGGGATCCGAGAAGGATGGAACAATTAGGGCAAGGTTATTGTGCATTTCGGCTTATCCCGATTAGGGGTCGCCACAGCGGAACTCCGGTCCGCTAATGTTTGGTAGTGGATTTTTTAAGTGCCAAGTTACAAGCCCTGACGCACAACCTTCAACGAAGGCATGCCCATTCACGCATGCCTCCACACAGAAGACGCTCTAGCTGAGAGTCGAACGCAACAACGTCTTGCTGTGAGGCGACAACGCTACCGCAGCACCACTACCGCGGGTAACAATTAGGACAAGGTAATGACTTTAATGTCATTGATGGCTGAAATGCACTGTTTTTGGAACTCCTTTCCTCTTGTTCTCTTCTATGGAAGAGTGACTGCCAAACTGAGCATATACTTTGCTAAAAGCAAAAAAAGTAAATGAAGTAACTAATTAATTGATTGATT
Source organism: Protopterus annectens (assembly GCF_019279795.1). NCBI lineage: Eukaryota > Metazoa > Chordata > Ceratodontiformes > Protopteridae > Protopterus > Protopterus annectens. The sequence goes on along the minus strand of NC_056744.1, from coordinate 1,581,723,875 downwards.
AATTAGCTAACTGCAGCTGTGAGGTGCAGCCTAGGCAGACCACATAGCTTTATGGCTGACTTGTTATAGACAGAACTGGAATTTAAAATCATTTTGACCATCCCAAGATTCTGCAGTGAGAGTTTATCTGAATTTTATTAAACAGAAGTTAGTCATTAGGTTTGTGATAGAATAAGCCACCATCCCACCTCCCACACGCACTAAGTATTTTTATATGCATTGGATTGGTGAGCTACAGGACTTTACCTATGGAATAGCAGAAGTACAAAATCTAATGGCGCTTAAGAAAGCATTCCATCCCCCAATACCTGAAAGCGTGTCTAATAACAAAGAAGCGAGATATTAAAAACTACAAAGCTGCCACTGAGTAAGTAAAAGATGAGCTACAAATGTACAGTAACCCTTAAAAAGCAATAATAAAAGTAACTGAAAATTTGAGTAAAATGAAACCTCTTACAAAGCAATTAAGGCACAATATTTAGAGCTGATATTAGTGGTGAAGTCCAGTGGCTGTAGAGAAATGGTTTTCCAGAATATATCCTGATTTTATTTATTTATTTATTGCATTTGTTTACTGGGAAAGTCCACTGGGCCTAAAAGAGCCCATTTTCAGTGCAGGCCTGGGGAGAAAAGCTCCAATAAGAACATAGATACAGAAATAATATAAACATTAATTGGTGCAGAAGTAGAAACAGTGTTACAGATAGTAAATACAGTAACATAATATACATAAAAGCAGGACTCTATTTTGTTTGATTACAGTAATATATACAGAAAATATACATAAAAGCAGAATTCAATGAACTCAGAGGTATAAACAGAAATATATTAATCAGTGTTATTGTACCAGTATCAACAAGTGAAGATACAAATAAAAAATAAATATGGGGAAAGTATCACCAGTCACTAGTAGCAAAAGACATAGGAGTTTAGTAATCATATACGGAGAGTGAAGAGGTTAGGTTATAGAGCAGGAACATAGCCAGGAAGAGTTGAGATTTTTCAGTATTTGTTTGAAGGTGGTGGTGCTTCCTGTGTTTCTTATAGAAGGTGGAAGTGAGTTCCATAGTTTGGTGACGGTGAAGGAATAGAGGAGTTGACCAGCATGTAAGGTGGGCTTATCTATTTTTAGAAGTAGATGATTTTCAGATCTTAGATGCCTGCTGGGATGGAATTTGGCAAGTAGAGTTGAGAGAGCAGGACAGTCTTTGGGTCTGTAGATTATTTTGTGCACTGTGGTTAGTTGGGTGAATGGAAGTTTAAAAAGGGTGATTGTGAGGTGGAGTTCAGGGAAAAGTTAAGACAGGCACTGGGAGGCAGTGAAGAGTTACCGAATAGCTGGGAAACTACAGCAGTGCTAGTAAGGGAGACTGCTAGAAAGGTGCTTGGTGTGACATCTGGACAGAGGAAGGAGGACAAGGAGACCTGGTGGTGGAATGAGGAAGTACAGGAGAGTATACAGAGGAAGAGGCTGGCGAAGAAGAAGTGGGATTTTCAAACAGATAAAGAAAGTAGACATGAGTATAACGAGATGAGACGCATGGCAAAGAGAGAGGTGGCGAAGGCTAAGGATAAATAGCCAAACACTACCAGGAAATAACTTGAACGCAATTTTATTTAATAAGATAAAAGGCGTTTTCGCTGCTAACCAAGTACAGCAGCTTCTTCAGAAAAAAATACAAACAGGTAAAAAAAGCGCTACTGTTTTTAAATAACATAAGGAAGTGTGTCAAAAAACATCACTTCCTGGTGAAGCGCTAAATTCCAGAATAATAAAACCAAACGAAAACTTGATGCTTTCAATAATCCTGGGTTAAATGAGAACTGCAACATTTAAGCAGTTCTCAAAATGAGAAGTTATTCTAGGTAAAACCCGTTGTGTAGTCAGATATTAATGTATATGTAAATACATTTTATTATATATATGTTTTTAACGTACATAGTATTTAATATATTTCATATTGTACAAGTCTTATATAATTTGTATATAAATTCTAATATGATACTTTTACCATACTGTTCTAGTCCCACTGAATAATAATGTATTATCTCCATCCATTGTGGATTTTTTTGGGTGGCAATTCCACATTGTTTAGGTGATAATTATGAGTTTTTAAAACGTTTCTATCCACATCTTCTGATGTTTGACTGATTGTGTTTTCGTTTGGTTTTATTATTCTGGAATTTAGCGCTTCACCAGGAAGTGATGTTTTTTGACACACTTCCTTATGTTATTTAAAAACAGTAGCGCTTTTTTTACCTGTTTGTATTTTTTTCTGAAGAAGCTGATGTACTTGGTTAGCAGCGAAAACGCCTTTTATCTTATTAAATAAAATTGTGTTCAAGTTATTTCCTGGTAGTGTTTGGCTATTTCTCGCTGCTTTACTGTGGACCCGTGGATTTGGTTTCGTTGGTGTTTTTTTCTACTACAGTTTGTTTTGAAGGCTAAGGATAAGGCATATGGAGAGCTGTATGAGAGATTGGACACTAAAGAGGAAGAAAAGGACCTGTACCGATTAGCTAGACAGAGGGACAGAGCTGGAAAAGATGTGCAGCAGGTAAGGGTGATAAAGGATAGTGAGGGAAAGGTACTCACAAGAGAGGAGAGTGTGTTGAGTAGATGGAAAGAGTATTTTGAGAGGCTGATGAATGAAGAGAATGAGAGAGAGAGAAGGTTGGATGATGTGGGGATAGTGAATCAGGAAGTGAAACAGATTAGCAAGGAGGAAGTAAGGGCAGCTATGAAGAGGATGAAGAATGGAAAGGCTGTTGGCCCAGATGACATACCAATGGAAGCATGGAGGTGCTTAGGAGAAATGGCAGTGGAATTTCTAACTAGATTGTTTAATGAAATTTTGGAAAGTCAGAGGATGCCTGAGGAGTGGAGAAAAGTGTTTTGGTGCCTATCTTTAAGAATAAGGGTGATGTGCAGAGCTGCAGTAACTACAGAGGGATAAAACTGATTAGTCACAGCTTGAAGTTATGGGAAAGAGTAGTGGAAGCAAGGTTAAGAAGGGAGGTGATGATTAGTGATCAGCAGTATGGTTTCATGCCAGGAAAGAGCACTACAGATGCAATGTTTGCTCTGAGAGTGTTGATGGAGAAATACAGAGAAGGTCAGAAGGAGTTGCACTGTGTCTTTGTAGACTTGGAGAAAGCATATGACAGGGTGCCTAGAGAAGAGTTGTGGTATTGTATGAGGAAGTCGGGAGTGGCAGAGAAGTGCGTAAGAGTGGTACAGGATATGTACGAGGGTAGTATGACAGTGGTGAGGACTGCAGTGGGAGTGACAGATCCGCTTAAGGTGGAGGTGGGATTACATCAAGGATCAGCTCTGAGTCCTTTCTTATTTGCAGTGGTGATGGACAGGTTGACAGATGAGATCAGACAGGAGGCCCCGTGGACTATGATGTTTGCAGATGACATTGTGATCTGTAGTGAGAGTAGGAATCAGGTTGAGGAGACTCTGGAGAGGTGGAGATATGCTCTAGAGAGCAGAGGAATGAGGGTCAGCAGGGCTAAGACAGAATATATGTGTGTAAATGAGAGGGAGGGTAGAGGAATGGTGAGGATGCAGGAGTAGAGTTGGTAAAGGTGGACGAGTTTAAGTACTTGGGATCAACAGTTCAGAGTAATGGTGAATGTGGAAGAGAGGTGAAGAAGAGAGTACAGGCAGGGTGGAATGGGTGGAGAAGAGTGTCAGGAGTGATTTGTGACAGACGGTATCCGTAAGAGTGAAAGGGAAGGTCTACAAGAGTGTAGTGAGACCAGCTATGTTATATGGGTTGGAGACAGTGGCATTGACAAAAGGCAGGAGTCAGAGCTGGATGTGGCAGAGTTAAAGATGTTAAGATTTGCAATCGGTGTGACTAGGATGGATAGGATTAGGAATCGGTATATTAGAGGGTCAGCTCATGTTGGACAGTTTGGAGACAAAGCAAGAGAGACGAGATTGCGTTGGTTTGGACATGTGCTGAGGAGGGATGATGGGTATATTGGGAAAAAGATGCTAAGGATGGAGCTGCCAGGTAAGAGGAATAGAGGAAGGCCTAAGATAAGGTTTATGGACGTGGTGAGAGAGGACATGCAGGCGGTTGGTGTGACAGAGCAAGATGCAGAGGATAGGAAGAAATGGAAAGAGATGATCCGCTGTGGCGACCCCTAATGGGAAAAGCCGAAAGAGAATGATGATGATTGTACCAGTATCAACAAGTGAAGATAAAAATAAAAAATAAATATGGGGAAAGTATCATCAGTCACTAGTAGCAAAAGACATAGGAGTTTAGTAATCATATAAGGAGAGTGAAGAGGTTAGGTTATAGAGCAGGAACATAGCCAGGAAGAGTTGAGATTTTTCAATATTTGTTTGAAGGTGGTGGTGCTGCCTGTGTTTCTTATAGAAGGTGGAAGTGAGTTCCATAATTTGCCGATGGTGAAGGAGTAGAGGAGTTGACCAGCAGGTAATGTGGGCTTATCTATTTTTAGAAGTAGATGATTTTCAGATCTTAGATGCCTGCTGGGATGGAATTTGGCAAGTAGAGTTGAGAGAGCAGGACAGTTTTTGGGTCTGTAGATTATTTTGTGCACTGTGGTTAGTTGGGTGAATGGAAGTTTAAAAAGGGTGATTGTGAGGTGGAGTTCAGGGAAGAGTTAAGACAGGCACTGGGAGGCAGTGAAGAGTTACCGAATAGCTGAGAAACTACAGCAGTGCTAGTAAGGGAGACTGCTAGAAAGGTGCTTGGTGTGACATCTGGACAGAGGAAGGAGGACAAGGAGACCTGGTGGTGGAATGAGGAAGTACAGGAGAGTATACAGAGGAAGAGGCTGGTGAAGAAGAAGTGGGATTTTCAAAGAGATAAAGAAAGTAGACATGAGTATAAGGAGATGAGACGCATGGCAAAGAGAGAGGTGGCGAAGGCTAAGGATAAGGCATATGGAGAGTTGTATGAGAGATTGGACACTAAAGAGGAAGAAAAGGACCTGTACCGATTAGCTAGACAGAGGGACAGAGCTGGAAAAGATGTGCAGCAGGTAAGGGTGATAAAGGATAGTCAGGGAAACGTACTCACAAGTGAGGAGAGTGTGTTGAGTAGATGGAAAGAGTACTTTGAAGGGCTGATGAATGAAGAGAATGAGAGAGAGAGAAGGTTGGATGATGTGGGGATAGTGAAACAGGAAGTGAAACAGATTAGCAAGGAGGAAGTAAGGACAGCTATGAAGAGGATGAAGAATGGAAAGGCTGTTGGCCCAGATGACATACCAGTGGAAGCATGGAGGTGCTTAGGAGAAATGGCAGTGGAATTTTTAACCAGATTGTTTAATGAAATTTTGGAAAGTCAGAGGATGCCTGAGGAGTGGAGAAAAGGTGTTTTGGTACCTATCTTTAAGAATAAGGGTAATGTGCAGAGCTGCAGTAACTACAGAGGGTTAAAATTGATCAATCAGTCACAGCTTGAAGTTATGGGAAAGAGTAGTGGAAGCTAGGTTAAGAAGGGAGGTGATGATTAGTGATCAGCAGTATGGTTTCATGCCAGGAAAGAGCACTACAGATGCAATATTTGCTCTGAGAGTGTTGTTGGAGAAATACAGAGATGGTCAGAAGGAGTTGCATTGTGTCTTTGTGGACTTAGAGAAAGCATATGAAAGGGTGCCTAGAGAGGAGTTGTGGTATTGTATGAGGAAGTCAGGAGTGGCAGAGAAGTATGTAAGAGTGGTACAGGATATGTACGAGGGTAGTGTGACATTGGTGAGGACTGTGTTGGGAGTGACAGATACGTTTAAGGTGGAGGTGGGATTACATCAAGGATCAGCCCTGAGCCCTTTCTTATTTTCAGTAGTGATGGACAGGTTGACAGATGAGATCAGACAGGAGGCCCCGTGGACTATGATGTTTGCAGATGACATTGTGATATGTAGTGAGAGTAGGGACCAGGTTGAGGAGACCCTGGAGAGGTGGATATATGCTTTAGAGAGGAGAGGAATGAAGGTCAGCAGGGCTAAAACAGAATATATGGGTGTAAATGTGAGGGAGGGTAGAGGAATGGTGAGGATGCAGGGAGTAGAGTTGGTAAAGGTGGATGAGTTTAAGTACTTGGAATCAACAGTTCAGAGTAATGGTGATTGTGGAAAAGAGGTGAAGAAGAGAGTACAGGCAGGGTGGAATGGGTGGAGAAGAGTGTCAGGAGTGATTTGTGACAGACGAGTACCAGTAAGAGTGAAAGGGAAGGTATACAGGAGGGTAGTGAGACCAGTTATGTTATATGGGTTGGAGACAGTGGCATTGATGAAAAGGCAGGAGTCAGAGTTGGATGTGGCAGAGTTAAAGATGTTAAGATTTGCACTGGGTGTGACTAGGATGGACAAGATTAGGAATCAGTATATTAGAGGGTCAGCTCAGGTTGGACAGTTTGGAGACAAAGCAAGAGAGGCGAGATTGCGTTGGTTTGGACATGTGCTGAGGAGGGATGCTGGGTATATTGGGAAAAGGATGCTAAGGATGGAGCTGCCAGGTAAGAGGAAAAGAGGAAGGCATAAGATAAGGTTTATGGATGTGGTGAGAGAGGACATGCAGGCGGTTGGTGTGAAAGAGCATGATGCAGAGGACAGGAAGAAATGGAAACAGAAGATCCGCTGTGGCGACCCCCTAATGGGAACAGCTGAAAGAAGATGATGAGTTAGTTGGGTGAATGAAAGCTGGTATGGTTGTTCCAGCCACCCTAATTGTTTCAGTGACTTACAGTGATGGGATGAGAATTTGGCCTTGGTGGCAAATTTTGCTATTCTGTTGTAACACATATCAAGTTTGGATTTTGTAATATTTTGGACATTAGTGAGGAGAGGGGCACCATAAAGGAAAGAGGGTAATAAAAAGGTAGTTGCAAGGGTTTGTCTAGTAGAGAGGCTAAGAAAGTGTTGGTGTCTGTAGAGCATACCAATCTTTTGGTGTTTTTTTTATGTCATTGTTTACATGTAGGTCAAAGTTAAGGTTTTCAGCTATAATAATACCTAGTAATTTAGTGTGTGGGACAACTTCTATAGTGGTATTGTCTTGGGCTTGTATAGTGAAGAGTTTTTTTATCAAACGGAGTGGTTTTCCTAGGGGTAAAAATTACTAGTTTCGTTTTTTTTTGGATTTAGGGCAAGATGATTGTTAAGCATCCAAGATTCAGTAGAGATGAGGGCATTCTGGGTAATTTGCTGGAGTTCAGAGCTGGAATTTGCAGTGCATATTATTGTAGAGTCATCAGCATACTGGATTATTGAGCACTGTGGAAGACTGGAGTGAAAGTCGGTAATAAATGTGCTAAATAAGAGAGGACCAAGTAGGGAGCCTTGGGGTACCCCTGTGGAAGTATTGAGGAAGGGAGAGTAAGACTGCTGCCATTTGGTGGATTGCTGCCTATTGGAGAGATAGTTGTTGAACCATTGTAGGGTAGGGGGAGAAATGTGGAGGGTGAATAGTTTAAAGAGGAGGATAGTGTGGGAAATGGTATCAAAAGCTTTGGAGAGGTCAAGGAAAAGTGAACCAATTATTTTACCAGAATCCCATGCCTGGTTAACTATATCAAGGAAGGACAGGAGGGCAGTAGTCGTGCTGTGTCCTAGTCTGAAACCATGCTGAGTGGGTGATAAAATTTGATTTTCAAGCAGGTGGGGATGCATTTTTCCAGTATTTTAGACAGGGGTGAGAGAATTGCTTTGGGTCGAAAGTTTGTGGTGTCTGCGTTGGTGCCGCCTTTGTGTAAGGGGAGAATGAATGTATTTTTTCCAGATGTCTGAGACAAGGGATTCTTTAATTAATCTGTTAATGAGTATGCTGATGGGATAAGCTATAGAGTTTGCTGCTAGCTTCAGGAAGTGTGGGGGTAGATTGTCAGGAGCCAGAGTACAGGGTTTTAGCTTAAGTAAAAGTTTTTTTATTGTGCTGGTGGGTATGGGGGGAGAATTTTAGGTTAGGGTTAAGGGTAGACTTGTTTTCTGAGATGATTTGCTCATCAGCTGTCTTGGTGGTGGTAGTAACTGTAGGAAAGGTGGTGGTTAGGTTAGCTATGGTGTCGATGAAGTAGGAATTGAAGAGGGTAGCAATTTCAGTGGGGGTATTTTGTGCGTCAGGGGATGGATTGCTTTAAGAGCCTGGGTGTAATAGTTGGCTGATGGAGGATCAGAATGTTTTGGGATTATTTTTATGTTGGCTTTGTAGGTAGAAGTAGTGGGCTTTTTTATCAGTGGTTATTAAACATTTTGCCTGGTTATAGAACTCTAACTGTGGTAACAGATTAAATTGATGTCATAGCAGTTAGGAATGCCTGGCACTCAAAACCTTCCCAGGCTGTTACTTTGCCCACAGCCCCATAATTCACTGCTCTAACAGAACATACCATTTCTTTTCACTTGCAGGAGTTTGTTCACACACTTGATTTCTCATGGCTAGGAATTTCACCTCTTTCTCCTTCATTCAGTGTATTTTGGCCATTTTTCTTATTGTCTCCTTTTTGATTGCTTTAAATTAGCTCTTCATGCATTCTCAAATTCTTATCTTTCATTTAGTACTTGCCTGGCATGATCCTTCTTCCTTTCAAAGGCCATGTCTTCATTAAGCAAAAGCACCTGTGTCAGGTAAATTTCCCCCATAGACAGACACCTGACATGCATAATATATATGAGTGCTTCACAGAATAGAAAAGCGTTCTGGCTGAAGGGAATTTATGAGCTCCCCAAAAATGCTGAAGAAAGGCCATTCAGAATGATATTTGTATTTATTTATTTTTGTGACAGAATTAATCCCTGTAGTCCTGGACTATTTTTTGTGGAAACCAGAGTTGGAAGCCAGAGGTGGAAGCCATTCTAAGTGGAATAATTTGTTCAGGGCAACAGGGAAAACCACTGATGCATAATAAACGTAATGTTCCCCTATTCTTTCTGGTAATAGTAGTCCTGGAAAGGTAGCAGTGATCGCCACAGTCATACCTCTCAACCGTCCAGATTTCTGCATACTCTCCAGATTTTGCCTCATATTTTTGATTTGTTCCTCATGAAACTTGTGGTTTTCTGGATTTTTGTGGCAAACCAGTAAAGACTGAATTCATTAAATAATGACAGGCATTTGAGTTTCAGACATCATATCCTTCAGAAAATGCATAGTAACACAAGACCTTTTATTCTAGCAACTTTATAGGTTTATGAGAAATATTTAAAATTTGTCCCCCATTATTTTTGGCTTTGTCCAGATTTTTTGTGCCAAGAGGTTGAGAGCAATGGGCCACAGTGGGCTGGTGAACTGGAGAGTAATTTGATTATGGAGGTTTCTTCTACAATATCACCTTCAGTTGCATGGTATCTACAGGTTCCATTACTGAGACTGTTATTGACGATGTGAACATACCAGCTTTAAGTCAAGTGGCAGAACAGGGCAGGGAGAAGATTCACAACACACAGACAAGTCTAAAGCTTTTATTTCCCGTTCATCCTTATATTTTTTGGTAGTATGTCCTGAATGATTTTCTACTAGATGTGGGACAGACATTTCCCAACCAGATCTGGAATTCATAATGTTGTTCTAGTAATTAATTTAATTAATTATCGTACTTTCTGAGAGGCATATTGCCTGTTGTAGATGATGAATAACATGCATGTGCTATCGCATATAATAGAAAGGAAACTTTTGTTGACATTATTTTTGAAAGCTCTGGTTTTGTCATGCAGCTGCTAGGAAAATACGACAATGCAAAATGGACTGAAGTTAAGCCAGATATTGGTATTGTTTAGCTTTTTTTCTAAACTAGAAGTTTTCAACGAGAACATTATTCAAGACTAGCTAACCATTACAATTTTTTTTTCTGTCTCACACTTATTACTATGAAAAGAGTATGCTCATTGGGAGACACATTAATTTAGGTGTAATGTAAGTCTTCAACTTGACTCTTTTCCTGGAAGTAAGTGCTTTTGTTCATGTGTTTGAAGTGACTGCGCTTTTGAAGGGGTCTAAAAACAATCACTGTATGAGATCATTTTGTAATAATGATTATAAAATAAACAGTAACCATACCTCTCAACCTCTAAGAATAAGAAATCTGGACAAAGTTTAAAATAATAGGGGGACAGAGGTTTAAAAATAGAGACAGGTTTTAAATATTTCTCTTATAAACTTAAAAAGTTGCTAGAATAGCAAGATTTTTGTCAAAAAATCACACATTTTATGAGAAACAGACCAAAAATACGAGACAAAAATCTGGACTTTCTGCAAAACTCTGGACAGTTGAGAGGTATGTGCACATTAACTGGACAAAGCATTCATCATGCCTGTTGTAAATTCAATGTTACTGACAGGAGCAAGTCTGGAAAAAATTGCCTGTGGCTGTAGCAAAAAAAATAAAGTGACATTCTCCATGCTAAGTAGAAACACCAAGCATTTCCATCTAGCCAGCCAAATAAAAACATCTCCCCTACATTCATAAGCACAACCTCTGAAAAAGAAAAACACTGTCCCTAAATATTAGAAAAAGAATAACGAAGCTACCCCGCCGTTTGTAAATAATCCACAGTCATTCTGAAGTAAATGACATGCTCACTCCTTACTTACTGAAAAAGTGTCGGAAAACAGTAAACTACTGATGTGTGAAAGCATCAGCACATACTGCTCAGTCCTTACTTACTGAAAAAGTGTCAGAAAACATTAAACTACTGATGTGTGAAAGCATCAGCACATACATGTTTTACGCGTGAGCAGTGCATTAGGAGCCCCCCCCCCCTCCCCAGCCATTTAACATGCCAACAACACTCGGAGCAGAAAAGTCATTTACAAGTACAATGCCATTATTTTACGTGAGCATATTATTTTCATTAAATAATGCCATTGTATAATAGCAAAGCTCCCCAACTGGGTGTGGGTACTGCTTTTTGTTTACCCATAGCTGGCCTTTTTGTTTATTCATTTGGACTTCACACTTATGATCAAACCACGCCAACTGTGAGCAAGCCAAGCATTGCCTGAACCCAGGTGCATCAAACACATCTTCTAATAGCCAGAATCAAAGGCTTTCCAAGATGTTTTATACAATTCCTTTGCCTGAATGAAAATAGGGAAAGGAAAGCAATTGTGTCTTAAAGAAATAAGCAATGGGAGTGGCAGAAAAAACAAAATGCCAAAAGCACCATTTCACTCAACTGAATGCTGCAATAAGCCATGAGCTACGCTGCAAGGTGGTCTATTTCTTGTAAACAATTGTATGGTTATGATAAATACTCATTCAAACTGGATGGATGGGTATCCAGTGGATTTTGGTACATCTCATACAACCACTGAAAAAACTAAAGCTTTGGTATAGAATGCACTCCAGAAAAGTTAAGGTCTGATAATGCATCTTGTTTCACAAGTGCAGAATTTGCAAACTTCAAGAAGAAGACAGAAGTTGCCATGCAACTGCTGTACCATTTCATTTTTAATCTAACTGCACCTAAAGGCCTGTCAGAGTGAGCTGCACAGATTTTAAAGGAGTGGATGCAGAAAATGAATGGTCAGTGTAGAAACAGGTCTGGCACTGTTCTTGCTTCATTTTTAAGGATGACAGGTTTAAGTCCAACAGAAACACTTACATCATGAAGACTGAGAGATTATCTTACCCCGAGTATAATCAACAAAATATACCATAACTCTTCTCCTCATTGTCAATTCTGCCAAAATCAGACAGGAGACGCCCTACACATATTTTGGAGCTGTAAACGCTCATATAAGCTATGGTGCACATTAAGAGTCCAGCTTGAGAAAATAGGCTATGAAAAATCAACTCTTTTTTGTAAATTTGCCCTCTTACATATCTCTCCCCCAGGACTGACAAAGATGCGACTTAGGATCTTAATATCCATCTTCATGTTAATAAAGTATTACATCACTCTTAATTGGAAAAACAATAACTTACTTTCCTGGGAAGGATTTAAGACTCTTGCGACCAACCACCTAAAGGCACATAGATATATTTTTCACAACCACAAACAGACTCCATATCTTAAGGAGTTTTGGAGGACGTTCTTTGACCATATATTGAATTGAATGTGATTGTACCGATATGATTTGTTTCACTTTTGTTCTTGGGCACTGTATAAATGTATATAGTTGTGTATGTTTATTTTTTGTAATTTGTATGATGTTGTCTAATATGTTTCTTTTTCAATAATATTATAAATAAATAAAAAGAATTAAAAAAAAAAGACTGAGAGATTTTGGCTGACTTCTGCAAATATGAAATCAGAAAGACAGAGAAAGCAGTAAGCTCAGAAACAGACTTTTGAAAAACATACAAGGCCGAGACATGTTAGGTTGCAGTCAATTAATCAGATCATCCGAGATTGACTCTCAGTTGTTCAAGCTTAACAGTTCATGCTGACAATTGGTAATGTTTTGTTTTTCATTCTACAGTGCAGTGAGATCATAATATTCGGAGGGTAGGGTCTTGTGGTAGGTCTGTGCAAATCAGAGGTGCCAACCAGATTCATAGGTTCATCACTGTGCTCTCTAGATCTGCTACTGCTTGCTGCTGCTTTGCCACCCAAGGCAGAATGACTCCCTATACCACTTCACATTTCTCCTGGCCTACCTCATCCATAAACCTTTATTACATGTAACTGAGCATGCCATTTTACAAGCACATTTAAAACCTATAGAAAGTGCTTTTTGCAACCATCCCATCCCCCTATTTTGGGGGCCTTTGACCCCATGTCTCACCCAATTTATTAATCTCACTTTAACGTTATTGACCCCTGTGAAGGAGCAGTTACTGATGGGTAAAAAACACCTGTCTTGCCAATTCATTCATTTATTTATTTAAAATGTGTTAATATGGTCAGTATGTCCATTCAGACTGCTTATTTATTTTTGATTATGCTGTACGGTTTAGCTACTGCTGCTGCTGCTGCTGCTGCTACTGATTTTCGTGAAGTATGGAACTATTTCTAAAATCAAGAATGGAGTATTAGCTGCATAGCTTCGCACAATTTATTACAGAAATTAAGCGCTTTCGTCCATATATCAAAGACTTCATCAGAGTTGTTCACACCATAAATCATCATTATATACTTCCTTTCACCAATCAAAAAATAGAACTAGGTAATCAATTTAATACAATATTAATACAACTACTGTGATTTTCTATTGTATTAATGCAAGTGCTCCGTTCTTCATTTTATTTTTTTCAATTTTCTATTTTTTTTATTTTTAAAATTGTTAAATCATATAAGGTGCTTGGACTTTACTATGGCTACTGCTGAGGAAGTTCTTCCCTGACAAAGCTATTACATTTAAGTGAGATACTAACCAAAACAGACAACTAAATGAAACCAGGTCCAACTGATTAGCTAGAGTAAACTTAAGTTGCTTCAGCTACAAGTTTTTTCCTGTTTAGGCTATTACCCGCATATGCAATAAACAGAAAACAATGATGAAAAAATAATACTGACGGCTTTGTGTCGACTTGAAATGGCACACAGCCGACTGCACTGCAATATGAACTAATGAACAACTGCCACCATCTTGAAGGACACAACTGATTAACTCTTCTGTCCTATTCTTTAAGGTCCTAACTTAGATTCTAACAAACCCTTTTACCACTTGTGCAATCTGTCGTACAAAGACTACAGTGACTCAGAAGAGACATTTTAGGAATGCTTGTTGGCAGAATTCTGCTGTTTGCTGCATGTTTTGCTCATGATCTAAATACTTAGAATTATTTTTCATTAAGCATGAAACAAACTAAACCACTGCAGCATAGGCTGTAATTCTTCCTCTCAAGTGTTTCTCCAACCAAATTAATTATGTGTTACTGTGAACAGGCAGCCCAGTACATACAAAGAAACAAAGACGCACATGTAAGTCCTCCAGCTAGTTTAGGAATTGCCAAATATTTAAATTGCTAAAAGAACATGTAAATGCCCATGTGTATGCACACTTACCATTAATATTTTCTTATAAATCATTCACTTTTTCATAAATCTCATCTAAACTCAATTCTGTAACACAAGGCTAGCTAACATATTTTATTCACCACAAATAATACTTTTTGTTTTCACAAATTCTACTCCATACAGCTCTAAATGTCAGAATCAGTTTATTCTATAATCAAGCAAAACAGCTGCACCATGCCCTAGTTATGTATTGCTGCCCTCAAATGAAAAATAACCTTTGCTTGTAGAAAAACATCTTGTAGTTATAAAGTACAGCGAATGCTGCTGTTTTTAATTTATTTAGTGGCAATTTGCCTTTTTTGTACCCATGCAGGAGGTGTATGAAGAAAGGCAGGGAAGAAAAAATGTTAAATATGAACTTATTTATGCCAGATAACGGTTTGCTGTGATTAGTATAGAGTATGAACTAATGGGGTTCTAACTTTCCAAGTGATCATTCCAAAATGTACATAATGTAAGCCAAGTCAGAGTTCATCCACGGGTCTTTCCTAATTTCTGTAAGCTACAGTATGAACCAAACCGTAACTGTTCATGCTGGCAAAATTGTGTACTTAATACTTTTAGTTTGTCCGTGCTTATAAAGGTGGAGTCAAGGAATAGATAGATCAGAAGCTTAAGGATGGGAGTAGAACTAATTTAAATGGGCCCCTCCTAAGTGAATACCCTCAAGAAACATTTGTTCTTAACGCAGAGTGAGAGTTACTTTTTTGAGGGCAATTGTGAAAAAGAAGACATAGGCAGAGATACATTTAGAGGGGAGCGGGGGCAATATTTCCAAAGACCATGGAGGATAGGCATGGAAAGCAGCATAACAGATGGCAATGAGTAGGACTGTTATTTATGGGTGTGGGTGTCTTGGGGCATGGACATAGAAAAATGCACATGGGTGCTCTTGTTAATTTTAGAAAAATATAAATATGTTTAGACTCTCAAGACTGTTTTATTTGTTGTATTCCAAATCCTGAAACTTTAAATTCATCTTTCTGCACTAGATTTTCATATACAGCTATTGTAAAAAAAACTTGAGCATGTACCACATAGTAAGCTGTGACTTTGTTACAAGGTAGCTTAATTCAAGGTCGCCTTTGCAGTGGAAACTTTTGACTTGTTGTCCATCCCTCAGTTTGGTGTTAATGTTCCATCTTTTCCAGCATGATATCAACGGGGTACTCACAGAAAATATCCTTTTTCACAGGCTTTACATAAAAGACCTTGAACATTGATTTACCAAGAAAGAACATGCATTGAAGGTTTAAGTGAGTACTCACTAGATCAGGGAATATGTCAGTACTCATTAGATTGCAGACAAGTGAGTAAGTGGTGACAGTCATGGGACAGTCATCTAAAGAAGATTGCTGGAAAAGTCAAAAAGCCAAAGACTGATGCTGAAGCAGTGCAAATCATAAGGATAGTTATTTTATTCAAGAAAAGGGAAAAGTGTAAGCTTATGCATGTATTGTAAGTGCATTACTGTTTGAGATGTGAGCTTAGTAATTCTTTGCTGGCATCTATAGCTAAGGAATAAATACGGGAATTTCCTGGTAAGCAGCTATAACATGTGTGATGTCTCCACATTGGACCAGTAATCAAGGAGCTTGAATCCTCACCACCGACGCTGGAGAGGGACGTTCATTTGGAATGCAAATGAATACACTCAGTATTTCCAGATGTAGCTCTCTGCACCAAGTACAAGTTCCCTTACGAACACACAGGGAACGCAGTTAGCCTGAGGTTGGGATTTCTGTATCTGTCTCCCCCCAGGTCCCCAGTAAGACTCCCCACTGGTACACCTACAGAGTTTAGTCCTCAGCAGAGTGTCCAAGCCAGGTCCTCCAGCGCCCTCTCTGTGAAACCAGTGCTTCGTGTCCCTGCTCCAAGTAGCTGACACACACACACACTGTGAGATTTGATTTTTCACACACACACACACACACACACACACACACACACACACACACACACACACACACACACACACACACAAACATACACACCTACCTGGGAAAGGCTGGCACAGATTCACCTGCTGTGCCCAGTTCTGCCCAGAGTATAGGGTAGTCATCACTGCCACCATACACTCCACAATCAGCTACTCTAAGGCTCTTAACAAAGGGTGTCCAATTATACTGTGTAATATTAATACTAATACAAATGGTAGTAATTGACCAAGACAACTAGGCCTTCTGGAGTCGCCCATAGAGTGTCACCAAATAAACATAAGCACTCTCAAAGGTTAAATACTTTTTAAAAGGACCAGCCACAATAAAGGTTTTAAATATATTTAATAATAAATAATAAAAGAGTATGAAAATACTGAGTATATATATTTACAGTAAACCACAGAGTTCAATTCACAGGAAATACTGAAAAAACACTGATGGACAGACTCAGACAAATAATGAAAAATAATAACTAAACTAAGCTTCACTATATTTTCCTGGCTGAATCGAGGAGAATTACTACTCCCTACCTGCTTAATACCAAGACAGAAGATGTGGTGAATGGTCCTTATTGTTGTCAGGCCCAAGACACAATACTCAATACTGAGAGATTTCTCTTTGTAATATCTAAAATTTCCAGGATGGCTGGAAGAAGAGCCTTGTCTGCTCACCTGACTCTAGGTTCTCACACTATGCCCCTTTGAAGATTGAAACAGGATGTTGGCATAGATGTAATAAGATGCATATCTAAAGTTTTAATTATGTTTATCATAGTGCCTGGGGCTTCCCCTCTTTTTACTGAGCTAGTGAACAAAGGCTTCTTCCAGACATGCCATCTCTGGTCCTAGTCAGAGCTGTGAGATAAGCACTTCCATGGACCAATAGGTGGTCCAATTAACAGTATTTTTCTTAAAGTAAGAAGTAAGTTAACTGTGTAACTCCTTCTCTTCCAGTGTCCTTTGCTAACAAATATACATGCAGACTCACATATATAATATTTCTCTGGCAAGCAGGACCCACTGTTGATACATTTTTTAACACTAACAACTTTGCAAACGCATTTTGATTTTCAAATGCCATATAGCTCTAATACATTTGTAACATAACCATCTGTATAAATCGGTTTGATATTCCAATACCATGCAATTCTATTACATTTGTAACATAAGCATTTGTGCAAATCAGTTTGATATTCAAATGCCATACAGTACTAATACATTTGTAACACAAGCATCTTGTATAAATCAGTTTGATATTCAAAGGACATATCATTCTTTATAGAGATCCAGCTGGCTATGCTGGCAGTAGCCTATATCATCACAACCTGTAGTAAAAAACAAAGCAACTACCTTAGCAATATAGAGTTATGTGACATTCTGCATGCAATAGCCTCATGGGATTTTTAAAGAGACATGCTTGCATAAACAAAGAATACATGCATATTTCTAAAACAAGCAAATAGTTTTGCATGGACGGCAGGAGCAAAGGCCCAAAACTGAATAGCGTAAATTCAAAGAACAGCCAGTACTACACAGAGAATCAAAAGACTTTATTAAGTCTTAATAATTTCTAAAATACATACACACACACACACACACACACACACACACACACACACATACAGTCACACACATATTTGAATATATATATATATATATATATATATATATATATATATATATATATATATGGGTCTACTACACATAACCAAAATCTCAGTAGACCGACTTTCATAAAACCGAGACCACAACACCAATATCCCACAAACCCGAAACCTGACATACCCAACATACATAACACTGAAACAATGAAATCCCAATTTACCTCCCATTCAACAAAATAATGACAGCAAAAATGAACACCATTGGAAGAGCACACTGAAACAGCCAAACCCAAACTACGTACTTGACCTCACCTACACCCCAGCCACCAACTAATAAACCCAAACTCAAAGAAAATTCACTGAATATTCATGACAGTGTCTATAGCACTGACATGAATATTCATAATAAATGTTTAAATTACAGAAAAACTACTGAATTTCAACTTTAACATTTTTGCAAGGGGGCTGAGCCCCCCCAAACTCCCTGCAAATTAAATATACCAAAACCTACATTGCACTACAGTGTGAAAATGAGCAGATTTCCTGTTCCGCTCAGCTTGGACTGTCAGCATTTCAAACATTCAGTCTTCTGAACGTTGGTATTGTGAAGTTTCGCTCATGTGAAATTTCGAGTTTCTGGTCAGTCAGTCTGCTGAGATTTTGTTATGTCAAGTAGACCCATATATACAAAGATTTTATATATAAGTGTATGACATTCAGTATTAAACCACATTTTCGAAAGGCAAATGATCAAACACAAATGTTTGAATATTAGTTATTCAAAAATTAAACAAAATAATGTAAAAGCATGTTTTTTGTAGGGGCAATCCCCCTCAAGCCCCCCCCACAACCCCTGCTAATTATATATACCAACTCCAGAATCACAATACAGTGGGGAAAGGGCAATGTACCTGATCTCCAGTGTACCATGATCTCACAACAAGTAATTTCATCATTAGCTGATCAAATGCCTCATTGATTGTGCTGGTATTACAAATTCATCATTCTTAATGTTCAACCAATGGTCTACTTCCATAGATATATATATATATATATATATATATAGCCATGTGTGTATATATATATATATATATATATATATATATATATATATATATATATATATATATGGTTCCCTATCAGAAGCCTGAAACACTATAAGCCTGAAAATCAAAATCCTGAAAACTATAGACTGAAAGACCAAAATCCTGAAAGACCAAAATCCTGAAACTCAAAATCCTGAAAACACAAATAATGCTAATATATCACTATAAAGACACTAATATCTACCAACTGACCCTGACCCTAACCCTAACCCTAAGGTCCGTCACTATCGCACACTCACCTGACCCGCCTCTAACCCTAACTCACTTAAACCACCCCTAACCCCAATATTTGTCACTATTGCATACATGCCTAACCTGCGCCCTAACCCTAACTCACTTAAACCGTCCCTAACCCTAACATAAAACCAACCGCACACTTACCTGAACCCAACGCATGACCCAACACCACAGGGCTAACAATAGCAAAGCCACAATGACGTCAGTATGTCCATTTTGTGTTTTCAGGATTTTGAGTTTCAGGATTTTGGTCTATCAGTCTATAGTTTTCAGGATTTTGATTTTCAGGCTTATAGTGTTTCAGGCTTCTGATAGGGAACCATATATATATATATATATATATATATATATATATATATATATATATATATATATACATATATATATATGTGTGTGTGTATGTGTCTTTTGGCTTCTCCCGTTCGGGGTTGCTGCAGCGGATCACCGGTCTGCAAATTGATTGGCAGTGAAGTTTTTATGATGTCAAGTTACCAGCCCGGTGCCCAACCTTCACAGAAAGAACACACATGCACACCTACCTGCATGTCTTTAAAACTCACCCAACCACAGGGAGGACATGCAGACTCTGCACAGAAGGTGCTCTAGGTTGGAATCAAACCAGAAAACCTCTTGCTGGGAGGCGACAACACTAACCCCTGCACCACCACCATGGCCAATATGTGTGTGTGTGTATGTGTGTGTGTGTGTGTGTGTGTGTGTGTGTGTGTGTGTGTGTGTGTGTGTGTGTGTGTGTGTGTGTGTGTGTGTGTGTGTGTGTGTGTGTGTGTGTGTGTGTACACATTATATACATATATGTGTATATATATATATATATATATATACACATATATATATATATATATATATATATATATATATATATATATATATATATATATATATATATATATATTTATATACACACACACACACACACACACACACACACACACACACACACACACACACACACACACACACACACACACACACACACATATATATATATATATATATGTATAAATAAATAATAATTATAAATAAATAAAATAATAAAATAAATAAAAAATAAAATATATATATATATATATATATATATATATATATATAGAAACACTTTATAATCTCGAAATACTGAAATGTCGAATTTCAGTATCTCGAGACTATAAAGTCGAAGTTTTGAAATAGCGAAAGTGCATAATCATGAATTTGAAAATCTCAAATTCGTGGTTATGGCTTTACGTTATGTAATGCCCGGGGTTGTATGTGGATGGTGTGCGGTGCCGTGCGTGGATTTAGGTATAATGTCAGGTAAGTGAGTGTTTTGTTTTGGGTGGGAGTTTGAGTGTATGTGAGTGTGTGTCTTTTGACTTCTCCCGTTAGGGTTTGCTGCAGTGGATTACCGTAAGCTGCCTATCGGGTGCCAGAATCCGCCACATAACACATGCACTCAGGTCACTTCGCAACAAGTACAAATATGACTCTGTCATTGTACATGTTGGCGTAAATGACCTGAGATGTACCTCCCTGGACTACATGAAAAGAGATATGGAGGAGCTCTCTGACCATGTAGCCCAGGCTGGTATGGCTCTGACTCTGAGTAGCATCCTGCCCTCACCCAAAATGATGCCAGCATATGAAGAAAAAATGATCAGTTTCAACAATTGGTTAAACTACTGGTGTCATTCAAAGGGGATCCAGTACTTGTCAGCCTGGGCGACATGCTTGACAAGCCACGTTGCTTCACCAGAGACGGCTTGCACCTGTCGCCCCTGGGCTTCCGAAGACTGGCCAAGATTCTTGCCGCCCCAATACTGCCTTTTTAGGCAAGGCTCAAAAGACAAACCCGCCTCCATAAACAACAATAATAAACAAAAACTGAGGGTAATGCTGCTCAATGCCAGAAGTCTAAACCTCAAAATGCACGCACTCAAGGCTCTCCTTAGTATGGAAGAAATTGACGTATGTGCAGTGACAGAAACCTGGTTCAAGGCTCCAAAGAGCACCCCAGCACTACCAGGCTATAACTCCTACCATACCTTTAGGTCCCAAAACCAGGACCGGAACACAAAAGGAGGGTGTGTGTCCATATTCATCGAGAACACCCACACCTCCAGGTTAGTAGCACAGCATGCGGAATCCGAGACCATCCAAGTGCAATTGACAGCAGGTAAATTGACTGTTCAATTTATAGCTTGCTACAGATCTCCCGCCTTGTCTCAGGACCCTCACGCAGCATTCCTGAGAACATTAGAAAGTATGAGGATTCTACCCAACACCATGCTACTGGGTGACTTCAACTATCCAAACATTGACTGGGAAAACTACTCAAGCTCAAATGCCCTAGCCCAATGCTTCCTTGAGTTTATAAACTCAAACGCCCTTGAACAGCTGGTCACCACTCCCACAAGAGGTGACAACATACTGGACCTGGTCATCACCAACATGGGGAACCTATGTTCCACACCTGAGGTAAACTCTTCATTGGTAAGATCAGATCACAAACTAATCACACTGGACATCCACATCCCGACCTCCCCCCAGTCAAGGAAATCAAGGTAAAAAACTTCTCTAAAGCCAGCTTCACACTCCTCAAGACCGAGGTGGGAAGTTTCAAAGCTCCCAATCAAAGGGAAAATGATGACCCATTGGCAGAATCCTTTACAAGTGCATTCTATGAACACCTTCAAGAATGCATGGACCGAGCCATCCCAAGTAAAACCAAGATCAACTCCTCAAAAAAGAGGAAGCCAGTCTGGTGGACCCCAGCCATAAATAAACTTTACAACAGAAGGAGGAAACTTATGCAAGATAGAACAAAATCCCAAAATAAGAAGGCATCTCTGATTAACATCAGTAAAAAACTGCGCTCCCTCATTAAATCATCCAAGGCCAAATTCAAAAGAAAAATAGCCAATGACTCTAAGGATAACCACAAGGCCTTCTTTAAGTATGTCAAGAGTCTAGGGGCAAACTCTCAGATATGCTCCGAGCTAGTCCATAATGGCCATAAATACACTGAACCAACCGACATTGCCAACATCCTGTCTGACAAGTTCAGTGCAAACTTCACCCCCCCCCCTCTCCACCAAAGGGGCTAGCACCCATCCCAGAAGAATGTGGCGCTCCAGATATCTCAGACACACAAGTAAAGAAAGCCCTTGCAAAGGCCAAAAACACAGCATCAATGGGACCAGATGCTATTTCAGGTTGTGTCTTACACGAGCTTCAAAATTAACTAACCCCCCATCTCAAATCACTATTCAAACTCAGCCT
>NC_056744.1:1581601760-1581696760 GCF_019279795.1 Protopterus annectens | reverse complement strand
TCCTATTACCCATCTCAGACATTTCATCTCAGTCACCTAAAGCTTCCTCAACTGATCTCCCTTCACTGCCCATGTTTCTGTACCATACAAAGCATTATGTGATTGTCCAAATCAGCTTTCTTTGGACCTGTAATATGCTTTCTTTATATCTAGGAATGCCCAGTTGGACTTATTCCTCATCTTCATCCTCTTCTCCACTGTCTGTCTAACTGCAAACATCAGGTCTTCTATTTGTGTTCTCTGAGATATGCTATAAATAATACCTTGTTGTTATGCATTTCTTTCTCTGGTTTATACGCAACACTTAAATCACACCTCTCCAATTACAGTAGCATTCTCTGTAGTCTTAAAGGACCTTTATGCAGTGTTTGCAATATCAGTCTATAACAGTTTATGATCAGAGTCTACAGTCACTTGTCTGCCATAAATGCATTCATATAGTTTTTCACAGCCATATATAACAGCCAGCAACTCTTTGTCAGTTTCTCCATACCATGTCTGAACATGTATCATTACTCATGATCCTTTTGCCACAGGCTGACTCTTCTGTAGCAGCGTGGCCCCAATGCCAAATTAGCTGCCATCTACTTACTTAGCCTAGTCTAGTCTTCTAACCTGATTGTTTTACACTGTACTTGTGTTAACAATGTTTTTACTACATTAATTACACCGTCCTTCTCTACTTTTCTTTCCATGAAATGGTATTCTGTTGGGTCCACTTCACATGACTGAAAGCTCAAAATACTGAAATTCATTTGACTGACTCCACAGTACTGAATGTTCAAAATACTGAAAACTCATTTGACTGAATTTCAGAATAATGAAAGCTTACAATGATGAATTGCAAAATACAAAATGTGAAGCCATAGACATGACGTCTGTTTCCCTTCACCTGTGAATTGCTTAACATAACAAAATATGCACAGATTCGCAAATACCAAACATTTTATCACAAATAACATTAACATTCACAAAACCTAGGTTCACAATACCAAATAAACCATTCAAATATCACCAACAATTCATCTCACTATATGAAAATTATAAAAGAAAAAAAATGCACACTTACAACACCAACGACTAACTCTTTCCAAAATTAAAAACTACTTACTTACCTTATTAACAGACGCCGGATGATATAAAACCAAACTAGGTGGGGGGCTGTGCCCTCCACCACCACCACACAAACTATATATACTAACTCCGGGATCGCACTACAGTGGGGAAAAGGGTATATACACTTTACCTTATAGTACTGTACACACTGCCATTTTGTATTTTGCACCATTCTTAGCAATAACGTTTCTGAATATTTCCATTTTATTGATAATAGATTTATTTAATAGATGATATTTTTCTTCACATTCAGATTAATTAACATATTAATTTTATGGTGTTTTGCATTTTCCTTAGAACATGGATTGTGAATTTAGTGTTTCTGTATATTACTGTTTTAAGAATTCTTTGTAGATATTTTTCATTCTTTGATATGCAGGTGTGTGCGTGCAGCGAGCCTGCATCTCAAATCCACAAAAGAAAATATTCATGCTTCCAGGTAACATCCAGTGAAGCCATCTTGCAATAAGTAATCTCACAGGCTTACTCTGCAAAATTATAGCTATGTTAATACACAGGTTATGTAGAGGGAAGAGATGCTTCATTTTAAATACTTCATATGATGTGACTAGCCATTTTTATTGTTTTTGTAGAATTACTTCTTCTGTGAACGGTAATGTTATTTAAGGATGTTATCAATTATATTTGCCTTATTTTTAGTGGCATAGTTATTTAGTATGCAATAAACCAAGTTATATATAAAAACAAGGGCCTGATATAAAAAATCATTTACAGAAAACAGCCAGAGTATTTATGTCAAAGTTCCAGTTATCATTAAAAAGGCTACTTTTCCACATTTAAACTTTTCTACTTGCCATTATATACAAAGGATTAATTCTACAAATATCCTGTTGCACATGTTGGAAGTTTATACATACTAGCTCAGTTAACTTGGTGTTTGTGGTAAGCTGTACTAAATGCAGTGTTTTTATGTGGGAAAAACAGAAGCTTAGGATTTATGAGCATTTTAAGGAGATTAGAAAAAAAGTGGTTCTAGCTGATAACATTGAAGGAAGCTTCCTAAAATAACATTATAGATAACATAATTAGTTAACTCTTACATTAAACTGAAGTACATTTCAGAGTCCCTGATGCCTACATTTACACTATATATTGTAAAGAATAAACTACACATTGAAATGTTTCTATTGCACTAAACCATGTGCTGTGGTTTTTACTGGGGGTAAACCTCTGCATCCCAATGTAGGGGCTGTTCCCCTTACTATCTGACTTATTTATTTTTAGTCCAAGGTAACAGCTTTGCAGAGAAATGGAAAATGAATATATTTCTTTTAACATACATTTGACTTACTCTGAAGAAGCATGGCTATGGAATCAGAATACATGTAAGTTGCAGAGGTTTGGGGGCATGCATTAGTTCACTTTTTTATTTAATATAACAAGACACAGCTCATAGACTGCTATGATAATATGTTATTTTGCACAGCTTTTACTGACAAGCTGATTGCTGATCTGATGTACTGCACTGAAATTAGTGCGTGAGGTGTTTATGTTTAGTAATATGCAATGAGATAATCTGTTTAATTTTATGAACTAAAACTAAAGGAATGCAGTGAAATTGGTTTATAGAAATGCACATTTAGCATACTTTAAGTTTAATGAACTGCAATGTGTGTGCTTCAGCCGGTGATGTTGCTGATAGTAGAGATAACAGAATTATGTCAGCAGACCAAACTTAATGCAGCTGTACCTCTGGTACTAATGGCATAACCAGTGTCAGGGTCTTACTGAAAGGAGTTCACAAAAACATTAACTATATATTTGATAGCATGCATGTCTTTATGTTGATGGGGGTCTTTTCATTATGTCTGATGAAGTGTGAAGATATTAAAGTGTACAATATTTTATACTAAGCCAATAAAGAGTTTGGCTTTTTTAAGTGCTTGCTTTTTTTATTAAGATTTCTAGAATGCATCTATACCACAAAAGGTTTTCAGGCTAAAGTGCATTCCAAAACTAATGTCATCTGTTTCTTCCCCCATCACCATTATGAAAAAGAGCCCATATATTAGTAGTAGAAAAGTTATATCTTGTTTAAGCCATGGGTAGGTGTAGATATCAGGAACCTGTTGGTACAGTATCTTCTGGTGCCCTAAGTCCTACTAACGTTCCTTAGTCATGCTTACTGCCAGGTTCAATACTCATGACCACAGACTTCACATAACAGTAATGACTGAAGTATTAGGTAATCCAAATTATCATTCACATTTGCATATCTGCAGATTAAACATTTATCTCAGAGACTTAGTAAATTTGATACACGGTGAGTTATGTGCATCAAAAGTACTGGGGTAATGTTTCTGTAGATGGGCGACTTCATTCACTTATGTTAGTTTGACAAAAGTGGATGGGCGGCTTCACTCACTTATTTTGGTTTGACAGAAGCGGATGGGCAACTTCACTCACTTATGTTGGTTTGACAGAAGTGGATGGGTGACTACACTCCCTTATGTTGGTTTGACAGAAGCAGATGGGCAACTTCACTCACTTATGTTGGTCTGACAGAAGCAGATGGGCAGCTTCACTCAGAAGTGGATGGGCGATTTCACTCACTTATGTTGGTTTGACAGAAGTGGTTGGGTGACTTCACTCACATGTTGGTTTGACAGAAGCAGATGGGTGACTTCACTCACTTATGTTGGTTTGACAGAAGCAGATGGGTAATTTCACTCAATTATGTTGGTTTGACAGAAGTGGTTGGGTGACTTCACTCACATGTTGGTTTGACAGAAGCAGATGGGTAATTTCACTCAATTATGTTGGTTTGACAGAAGTGGTTGGGTGACTTCACTCACTTATGTTGGTCTGACAGAAGTGGATGGGCGATTTCACTCACTTATGTTGGTTTGACAGAAGTGGTTGGGTGACTTCACTCACATGTTGGTTTGGCAGAAGCAGATGGGTGACTTCACTCACATGTTGGTTTGACAGAAGCAGATGGGTGACTTCACTCACTTATGTTGGTTTGACAGAAGCAGATGGGTGACCACTCACATGTTGGTTTGACAGAAGCAGATGGGTAATTTCACTCACTTATGTTGGTTTGACAGAAGCAGATGGGTAATTTCACTCAATTATGTTGGTTTGACAGAAGCAGATGGGTGACTTCACTCACATGTTGGTTTGACAGAAGCAGATGGGTGACTTCACTCACTTATGTTGGTTTGACAGAAGCAGATGGGTAATTTCACTCAATTATGTTGGTTTGACAGAAGCAGATGGGTGACTTCACTCACATGTTGGTTTGACAGAAGCAGATGGGTAATTTCACTCACTTATGTTGGTTTGGCAGAAGTGGTTGGGTGACTTCACTCACATGTTGGTTTGACAGAAGCAGATGGGTGACTTCACTCACTTATGTTGGTTTGACGGAAGCAGATGGGTAATTTCACTCAGTTATGTTGGTTTGACAGAACTGGAAAGACAAACTGAAGGAGGACAGAGATGAGAAATGAGCAGCTGCATTCATTCCTGTGAGAATGGCGGGCAGGAATGAGCAAGACAAAATCGTTAGATTTGGGGGGTACACTCCTCAGGGAAAGTCCCACATGTTGTGGCATTTTTTGCAGAAGAGTAGTTGGCTCACAACTGCCTACTATATGCAGCCAAACATTAGGTACAGATAGATGGTAAGGTGATATCTGCATCTCATTTAAAAGGAGTTAGACATTGATGTTACACCTGCATCTCACTTAAAAGAAGTCAGACATTAATTGTGGTGCCTTTCCAAGCCTGTCACACTATGCAGAATTCTTACACTATGACACGATAAGATTGATTTAATGAACGCATAGATTTCACTTCTTCCTTCAGTTTGGTGTTTCTTGTGCATTTTGTAATTAATGTTTCAGGAGAAGGATAAGAAAGGAATGTTGTTATTCCCTGTCAAGAATACATGAATACCCCTACAAGAAGATGCAGTTTTGTGATATTTGAAAAACCATGGAAAAAAATTGGGAGAAGAGAAAAACTTGTTAAGTAGAAAAGGCAATTGTTTTGTGTCAAAAGGAATTAACTTTTTTCTTTGTTTTCAGAGGTTGTCTTCTCCTGCAAGGTGTAACACACCAAGAGGTTGACAGCTGGTGACATCATGCTTTTTACAGAGTGGTCCAGCAGAC
This sequence comes from Protopterus annectens, assembly GCF_019279795.1. NCBI lineage: Eukaryota > Metazoa > Chordata > Ceratodontiformes > Protopteridae > Protopterus > Protopterus annectens. Next base: position 1,581,691,505 of record NC_056744.1, on the reverse strand, counting down.
ACGAAGAGTTAAAGGAATGAGGAAATATCAGAGTGGGCATAGGAAACTACTACAGCTGTCACCTCCAACCTAGCAAAAGACACTACCTGACAGCCAGATCGAGGGAGTTGAGGCAAATTCCAGCATGTTGTACTTCCTTGCAGAGACTGGCAGACATTACCTGGCAACTCTAACTCAAGGAAATGCAACACAAATGAATGGCGAGATTAACTCCCATTTAGCCTCAGTGCTGGTACCAGAGAAATTCATCATCCTTGAAAACAAGGTTTCTGTGATACAAAACCCTCTAGTGGGTAGCCAAGTACATCAATGAAAATTTTATAACATTGCAAGAATACATGTATCTAATTGCACATCTCAAGACATGCAGCTCAGAGCAATCCTGAGAATAAAATGCAAAGCATGTCTAAAGTCATGTACAGATTTATTTCTTTATTCTTTCAGGTTCATGATCTTTCCTTAGGTATCTTCCTTCAAATCAATCAAGCTTTTAGTTTTATTTCTCAGAATGTTATGTGCTATTATATGCAAGATATGCTACATATGGGTGGTATATGACATTCTTCCAGGTTTTCACAATTAATGTTGACAATGTTGTTGTTTGTCTTTCGGCTTTTTCCCTGTAAGGGTCGCCACAGTTGAACTCAGGTCCGCTAATGATTGGCAGTAGATTTTTAAGAAACGCTGAGGTGCCAGCTCGACGCCCAACCTTCAACGAAGGCACGCCCATTTACACACGCATGTCTTTCAAACGCTACCCAACCGCGGGGAGGACATGCAGACTCCACACAGAAGGCACTCCCAAGCCACGCCGAGAATCGAATGGGAGAACCTCTTGCTATGAAGTAAGAATACATATTAAATGAAGATGAAAAGAAATAAACTTTATGATCTGGGATCTTCTAAAAATGCTAATCTTTTGTGTGACTGTTTCATCTTCTTCAGTGTTCATACGCATCAATTTCAGCAAACAGGAGGTCTTATAAAAAAGAATTTACAATCATACTTAGATATGTTACTGCTACATGTAACTCTGTATGAATTGCAGAAGGAGCTATTACTGGGCATGTTGTGGGTGCTAGGAAGAGCACTTTTGGCTGATATCAAAGACTGAAACAATACTAATTTCATGAACTTAATCATACTGTGACTTAGGAATGGGTCCATTCCCATCATGATATCTGAAACCTAAAAGACTTGGAGAAATTAAAAAGAGGTTAGATACTTCAAACAATTCACAGACAGTTTTATGGCTTGTGATGCTAAATCTTTCTTAAGTTTAAGGCAGAATGTTTAAGAAAAATGTGTGTGTGTGGGGGGGGGGGTGTATTGGCTCATGCACAAAATGACAACCTTGCTGCATACCTCTCAACCTCTTAGAGCAAGAAATCTGGACAAAGCCTAAAATAATGGGGTCAAAAGCCCCAAAATAGGTACAGATTATAAATATTGCTCTTATAAACTTAGAAAATTACTAGAATAACATGAGTTGGCTTAGCATTAATTTTCTGAAGGATATGAAGTCTGAAATTCAAATGCAACTTACTATTTAATGACTTTAGTTCTCAGCAATTTGTCATAGACCCCCAAATTTGAGGAACAGATCAAACATATGAGGCTAAGATCTGGACATTCTGTGAAAATCTGGACAGCTGAGAGGTATGCGGCGTGTGCTTCTGCATTGCAGTGACCCTGAATCCCACACATTTCCTCATTTTAGTAGTAGCAGTAGTAGTGTGTGTGTGTGTGTGTGTGTGTGTGTGTGTGTGTGTGTGTGTGTGTGTGTGTGTGTGTGTGTGTGTGTGTGTGCATGTGTTTATGTCTGATGAAGGATAACAGAATTACAACTGTTGACTCTGGTTACTACCAAGCCTATTGTCAGTACTGTTTTTCTGTAGTCAAAAATCCTGTAAGAACAGAGATTCCCAATGCTCATTTCAGAGAGATTCAAAATGCAAATTAAATCATACAGTACAACAGAAGTACGGCACTGGGTGTCGCAAGATTATAAATCCAACTCATTTTTGCATTTCCCAGTACGAGTCTAAACTTTATCAAAAACCACTCCAGTATGAGTCCACTATTACAGGTAGCACTGCCAATAACCTAACAGGACTCATGGTCTTCCCTCAGATTTCCTGAGAAGGTATACTACAAATTGTCACCTGGTGGTAGACACAGCCAGACAAATGACACAATAGTGTCTGCAATCAGTTAGGAGCAAAAACATTCCCTTGTTTTTTAACAGTCATGTGACTTCACTTTTTTTTTCCAAAATAATCTTTATTACAGTTTTATATGTCTCAACAAATAAACACAAACATCAAGAAGTTAATATAGTCACAGGATATATAAGCATTGTAAAACTTCAAACAATACATACAAAGGAAAGAAAAACCTTAACAAAGCAGATCTACTACTTAGAGAAGAACAAATAAAACTATATACAAAGTGCCAATACTTTCATTTGTTCAAACATAAACATTGCCTTTCTATGTATTTTCCAAAAGCGAAAACAAAAGGAAATAAATCAAGAGAAATCATAAAATGCGGGGGACTCATATATAGCAATCAGTGACTTATTAACTAGAGAAGCTGTTGTTCATTCTACTACTAAAAAAAAAAAAAGAAAGAAAATTAGAAGCAAAACTGGATGTGGTACAATGTACACATCATTAAGTCAAAGTAAAAGTTTTAAGTAGGAAAGGATCTGCTGGCTGGCTCTCCACCTCAACATTTAAACTGCTCCTTGGCACAAGTCTAGTGAATTTACTACGAATAACCACACTCATTTAATCAACACATGATTAACCAAACCAAAAAAATGTCTAAAATCTTGACAGATCACTATTCAAAACAATGGTACTCTCAATGTTATAAGAAAACAAAACTTTTTTTCTGCTCTTCTGCTAACCATACCTCTAAATTGTCCAGATTTCTGCAGAATGTCCAGATTTTTACCCCATATTTTTGGTCTATTCTTCATAAAATGTGTGGTTTTCTGATAAATTACTAGGATGATCTGAGGAGTGAAGTCACTAAATAATGACATACATTTGAGTTTCAGACTTCAAATCCTTCAGAAAATATATGTTAACGCAAATCCTGTTATCTTAGCAACTTTCTAAGTTCAATATTTAAAATCTGTCCCTATTTTTGGGCCTTTGCCCACCACCCCATCCATTTTGTCAGGCTTTGTACAGCTATGCTGCTCACCGAAGTTCAACTCACAAATCATTGTTTTACATAGGAGGAAACCACTGCTGGTCCAATTTCTGAGAGTGTGCCAGCAGTCATTCATTCTTTTTTGGGGAGGAAGATATGGAGACTTCTACATTCTTCAGCTTTGTGTGACCATGGCATTAGTATGATTGTATTATAAATTTTATTTATGGGTGCAGAACCTATCCTCGATGTGGCCTTTCCATTGAGAACGAAAAAGCTGGCACAGTTGATAGAAAATCATCTCATTGAAAAGTAACTGCTTTTTCACCATGAGATTGAGGTACAGTGGGGATTGGGACATATGCCCTTTTCCCACTATAGTGTGATCATGTAGTTGGTATATATAATTAGCAGGGAGTGCTTTTTCTTTTGATCCTTTGGGGATCAATGTTCTTCTGTTTCAACCATGTGAGATCGATGATGTCAGTGTCAATGTTTTTGCATGCAAATGAAGAGTTACAGATCCATATATATATATATATATATATATATATATATATATATATATATATATATATATATATATATATATATATCATATTGTCAAAGTACTAAAAGTTCAAATCACTAAAGTTCGAACTTTAATGATTGAACCTTTAATACTTTGAATGTTGTTGTTGTTGTTGTTGTTGTTGTTGTTGTGTCTTTTGGTTTTTCCCGGTTAGGGGTCACCACAGCGTACTTTGAATATCAAAAAAAAAACATTTTAAGCCCAAAACAAAAAAAAAATGCTCTATGCAAGGGGGCAAGCCCCACACCCCCCGCTACTTAAATATACCAAATCCGAGATCGCATTACAGTGCAGTAAAGGGAAATCTTCCCTTCCCGCACTCTATGGCGATCTCCATTATATGATTCGAGGTTTTAAAACTTCAATCACCTTTAGTGATTTCAAGATTTAAACCTTCAAACATATGATAGGGATATATATATATATATATATATATATATATATATAGATATATATATATATATATATATATATATATATATATATATATATATATATGTCATTTTCATATCCATCATCCATATGTAAATATAACCACAAACTTCATATCTTTCTGTAATAGATCATAGCATAACATTAAAAAACTTAAATTTACCCTCTCCTTAATGGATCGATCACCCATTCTGAATTCATCTGACTTTAAAACTTCTGAAGAATCACTCACCTATACACTGACTGACCGACAAAACCCCTGTTTCTCAATAATCCAAAGACTATGTAAACCAAAAACTAATAACTGGTTAACTCACAAGTTTAAATCTCTTGTACAACTCAGATACAAGACATGGCATTCTTGGAAAGAACTTCCCCACTACCATCATAGCTAACACCGCCCGCCTCAGTCCCCAAACTAAAGGAGCTAATAAAGAAATCATTTCTCAAGCAAACAATATAAAAAAGTCTCATCACTCTTGGGGACTTAAGTCTCAACCTGCTTAGTCCCATTTCCAGTGAGCTGAATTCCCTCTCCTTAATGGATTAGTGACCAGTTCTGAATTCATCTGACCCGAACACTCCTGCAGAACCATTCACCTCTGTACTGGTTGATCTACAAATCTCCTGCTTCCCAGTAATCCAAATACTATACAAACTAGAAAACTAATATTTCGTAAAGTTATGAGCTTACAGCTCTGCTACAATTCAGAGTCAAGGCATGTCATTCCTACTACTATAAACAGACAGTGCTAGACCCACCTACAGAACCTTGCCAAGCAGGCAATATACCAGCATAAAAGTAATCTGATGAAATCATATCAAACCTCACTAATAAAATTATCCAATAACTTATTGAAAGAGCTTAACCATCTTACAGGAATGAATAACTGTCTTTCCATGAATTACACATCCTTTAAACTTTCTGCCGCTGATTTCCTTTAACATTTCAGCAGCATTCTCAAGCCAGTTCCACACTGCATCTGCCACTCCCATTACCCCTCTACACATCCCTTCATTCTACTTTAGAACTGTAACATCCAAGGACATCCACTCTTTGATCAAGTAGATTAAACTTGATAACTCCCCCAATATAGACAACCTTCCCCACGATTTATTTTCCACTGTGGAGACATCATAACCCTGATGAAACACATCTACAACACATGTATTATTACATTTAATATTATACATAATATCTGGACAAATGCCATTGTAAAACCTATCACCTAAGAAACCAAGACTCTCCAATATTTTGGACTTTTGGCCCATTTTTATTCTTCCTACCCTAGAAAAAAATCTGGAAAAATACTTTACTTGCAAGTCATTCAGTACATCAACCAATACCACCTTTTCTCTCAAAACCAGCATGGCTTTTGGTATGGTCACAATACAGTACATCCACAGCTATCTGGACACTCAGCAACAGCATTCTTCTTGGAATGGACAAAGACCTAATTACTGGAGCCATTTTAATGACCTCACCATAGCCTTTGATCTTGTTGATCATGTCATTCAGTTCTCCTGGAACATCTCACTGAAATAGGCATTAGTGATGGCACACTGCCCTGCTTCAATGTTACAGTATATACTGGATATTAGTTGGAGACAGTCCCACAGAAAGATCTTTATAGTCGTTTGACTTCCCTGCAACAATGTGGACCCAAAGTTTTGATTACTGTTTTTTTATAGGGATTGCATGGTACACACACTTGTATTTGTGGCTTCAAAAACTACTTACTTAACCACTAATTCTGAATGAATTTCAACTCATCAACCTCTCCACCAGTCCCTCTGCAGAAATTTGTCCCCCAGTTATCTATTCTGGTACATCTCTTCTTTATTATCTGCATAGACAAACAGTAACTCCGTTTCACTTTCCCCATCTTTGTTTCCTTCTTTATGCTGATGACATGATCCTATTCTGCTCCAACCACTCTGTCTCTTCTCTTGAACTTCAGGCTGATTTTTATGCTCATTTTCAATGTGTCAGTGATAAACAATTAGTGCTTAACTCCTCTAAAACAAAAAAAAAAAACATACTTTTTGGTGCTAGACAAAAGCTCACTTCTCTCTGCAGACCTTGACAAATCCTTGATTATCTGAATAACACTATTGAAAATGTAGCTTAATTCAAATACCTATGGATTTTGGTTGGACGACTTCCTAAATTTCCATTTCTATCTGGACCACACACTCAAAAAAATCAAATTCCTCCCATTGTGGGCTAATAGGATCTCCCCTTTTCTATATAGATCCTATAGGAACTCCATAGTATGCCATGTATCTTACTGGTTCAACTACAGTATGGTCTCTTACTGATTGCTGCAACCTCTAAAAGAAATGCATCCCCCACTCAGTCAATTTCATAAGCTGTATGCAGATTCATCACTCTCCTCCCAAGTAATGAACATGACTGCAAAACAAGTGAAAAGGCTAACAGGCCACCTGTGAAATGATATGACGACTTTCTACTCAGTTATCAACTTATCAAGACCCACCCCCCCAACCTCCAGACTATTCAGAGATGCACCAACATACAACCTTAGAATTCTTAAGCACACAGTACCTGTAATCCAACTCCTCACATTAGGCTTCACTGTGCAGACCATGCTTTCTCAGACTTTGGTCCAAACTGTGGGAATCTTTCCTTTCTTTTCTTAAAGATTATTCCTCTTACCCCATTTTCCGATCAAAAGTAAAAGTACATTACAATACTCTAGGAAAATGCAACTCTGGACTTACAATTTAACCTCTTTCTACCTTCTAATGTCTACATCCCTTACACTGGCTCTATTTTTCATTATGATTCTTTCAGCACGTCAGGTCTGATTTCCATTCTGTATTTAATGCATGTATGTCTTGTGTTTTGTCAGTCAAGGCAAGGCAACTCAGATATTCATTTTTTATATAATATGTGTATACATTGCATCTGAAATGTAGCAAAGTGTTTAATACAGTTGTAACAAGCAGCTTGCTACAGTTAATCACCACATACTGAGGGTTTCAGAGCTTCACTGTGACCACAAAATTCAGTATCAGCATTCATAAAGCAATGCTGTTACTGGAACACCACACCCTCAGCACCTGCCAGTTGTCCCCTCTAACAGTTTCCTGTAACCATTACTGTCAGCCAGTTTGTTTTTATCAAAAATCTGAGGAATTATTTTCTGTTGCCTGCAAGGTGGTTGTATTCTGAGGAGAAAGCAAAGCAATTATTGGTAATGCATTCTCAAGTCTGGGCAGTAGCACCTTCATAACTATAGGTTGCCTTACTTCTGTAGTAAATAGATGCATGATTTCATGAGACATTACGTTACACTAAAAAGTTCCCTGCTTGATACTTGATATTAAAAAGCAAGGAAAGATTTTGATATAGTACTATTCTTAGATACTTTTGTTTTGTAGAGAATGGTGCATCTGTTGGATCTGTTATTGCAGAGGCAATTATTTTTTTTCAAACCCATAGAAGCACAGAATGCTAGATTGCTGGGTTTCATGTCCCATACAAGAGCTAATAGTTTCATGTTTACAAGATCTCAGAACAAAGCCAAAGTAGAAAGCTTTCTCTGCATTCGTTGGTATGTATGCAAGCTGACCTTACCACCATGTGGGGTGGGGGTGGGGGGGTTCTAGCTGAAATTAAAAAAAAAACTCAACACCTTACTACTTAGAGGCTCTTGGTAGTCCACAGGCAATGAATGGCATTAACACAGACTACTGGAGGTCTTGGGTTCAAGTCCCAGAGATAAGCTAATATTTTCTTGTCATGTTCACAAGATCAGAAGCATTTTTGTTAATTTTTATGTATCAATAGTTAAGATGTTTTAATAAGCCAGTTCTTGGGAGAGCGAAGGTCAGTTTGGAATCTTTTTAAAGTATTATTAGTCTGTAGGCCTTTGTTACTACTGTGTCATAAAATATAAAATGTAGTTAATTTGTGGCAGACCCCAGGATAAGCTGTTGACAACCAATGAGAATAACAAGCTGATGAAACATTCAGGCCCCACTTGAGTGGTTGTATGTCAAACCCAACACAGTCTTAGCCATGCTATATTCTACAGAACTAATCTCAAAGAACCTATAAGAATACCAGTGCGAAATGTTTATTAAGTTCATAGATTAGTACTAGGCTAACTGCCCTTGTGGGCCATTTTAAGTCTAGCCAATTGCCCCATGGAAGAATCAAACCCTGTACCTTGTGTTTGTGAGGTAAACACCTTAACTGTTATACCAACCTCCCACCCAAAATTAGGGTGCAAAACAGGAACAGACAATCCCTTTAAATCAGCATGTGCAATCATGTTGACTGTTATCTAATCATAGATGCATTCAAAGACTTCATCTACATTATTGCCATTTACTGATTTATTATTTTTGTGTAGGAGATAACATAAGCTTTTGTTTCTGTTTCCCATACAGGCATACTGGAGGCATGTAACAGTCTTGAACAGCAGTTCTTTCATTACATCAAAGGTATATAAGTGACTGTCTGTAGGGCTAGACAGTTTGGATTGATCTGTGAAAATCAAAATGGTCACCAGTTTCTTGGGATGGGGGATAACAAGGGGTTCTAGTTTAGGATCTGTCCAGTTGAATATTCTCTTTTCTTTCCTTTTTTCATCTTCTGTTCCTGGTGTAAATTCAAGCTCAGATATATTAGCATGATTAAACCTAAGCAGAAGTACAAATGTAAATAATAAACAGAACATCAAGCACATTAATAAAGGGTGGCAAATATAAGTAAAACAGCATAAAACATCAATTACCTACATAGAAAAATAAAATGGATTGGAGTAATTAAAATGCATTTTTGAATATGTGATCGTATATGATGATCATATATGGCTAAGTCAGCAATAGCTACAAGCTGAGAACTAGAATCTTAAAAACAGTTTACTGATGAGCAGGCAGCCAGTAAACTTCATGGAAGATAAGTGTAATATGATGATAACATAATACCTCAGTGAGTAGCCAGACCAGAGTATTATACCAGCTGGAAGCAGTATAGTTCACAATCTGAAAGCCTTAGGTACAGGATACAACTGCAGCTCACTCAAGGGGATACCAGGGCATGAACCACTATAGGACAGTCTGGATGGATTAAGGAACTTAATGAGGGTGATGTTTTGAAGATGGAAACAGAAAGAACTGTCAGCTGCTGAAATATGGTCCTTTACATTAACATTTCATCAAAACAGCAACTAGACCTCACAACCTCAACAATAATGCCAGTCGGTCCTCAACACAGATGAAGTTAGAGTGCAAAATAGGAACAGGCAAATACTGCAAATCAGCATGTGCAATCATGTTGACTGTTATCTAATCATAGATGCATTCAAAGACTTCATCTACATTACTGCCATTTACTGATTTATTATTTTTGTTTACCACAAAGGTCTGACTGGGTACAAGTATGATTTTCAGTGAAGGCCCAGGAAGAAATGTTCCATTTTACAGAATAAGTAGAAGGCAGTTATACAAGATTTTCAAAATACATGGAATAGCAGTGATATGACAGTTAATCAAAACATGAATGCAGTGAAATATCAGTTAATATTGAACTTATAAGACTCTAGTTATTTTCAAAAGGAATCAACTGTAACTAGGTATTAAGTAGGAGACAGTAAAGAAACTATAGGATGAAGATGGTTACAAATTATGAAGAAGTCTTGACAAGATCAGGGTAGTACAGATTCCTGAGGAAATAAGACGTGAAGCTGACAATCACACTGCAAGCTTGTCCTTTGAATAGTCTTCTAACAGGAAAAAGTACACAGAGAAAAGTAATGGTTCTAATGTGGAACACTGTGGTACTCCAGTACAAAGAGAATGGAATGCAGGGGAATTAGCCCCTGATATTACCTTCTGTGCAGGCCTACAAAGGTACTGCCAATTCTATAGTACTATTATAACTGGTCTTAAACAGTACTATGATCCAGTGTGTCAAATGCCAAAGGAAGAACCAGAAGGCTCGCAAAAGAACAAAGACATTGGCCTCTCGCCTTAACAAGATAATTGTAAACCCCTAGTAAGGACTGTCTTAGGGCTGCATCTTACACTAAAGCCAGATGGAGATGGATCATGCATGTCAGTCTCTTGTAAATAAGAGTCTACTTGCACATAAACCATCTTCTCTGTAATCGTACCCATGAAGGTTACAGGTTGAGATGATTTTACTCTCATTCAGGTCATCAGAATATAAACTAGCCTTTTTAAGCACGGGAGGAATTAAAGCCTTCTTTAACATTTATGGAAATACTCCATCCAAAAGTGATGCTGTGACACCTGGTTAAGGAATCATGTCCAAAAACTCTAGGTAGGACAGAAGCAGCCTAGTGAGGCAGGGATCTAAGACACAGTTTGTACTGTACCCAGAGGAAATCTGAGAGAGAAACTCAGGCCAAGTTAAAGGCAGTTAATCTGCTAAAGGACTACCTTCAGACTCTGTTGATGGTGTACATTAGGTCTATCTAACTGAGGCAAGCTTGGTGGCAAAAGCTGAGCACCTAAGTGACATACCTCAGAGGACAGAACTTTCCAAGTGACAAGGCAATCTAGACTACACAGTTTCCCAACTACTCAGAAAAAAGCAGCTGGTCAGTTTGGACTTCCACAAACCTCCATGCATCATTATGACTACAGTTATGTAACTGAGGGTTTGCCACCAGCCTTCCCGGTCCTGACCACAAGTCTGAGTTCATACAGGGAGGCTAAATCACGTTCGGTAGTCCTGGTTGATGAGGAGATCACCCTAGGCTTAATAATGGTCAAGTATGGGAGTTAAAAAAGTGAGTTTTCTCAGATGCATTAACTAGAATGGCATCACTTCGGCAGTGCTGAGAATATATAAGTGCTGTAGTTAACAAACCAGGAAGTGTCAAGATAATGGTAATGTGTTCAGGTAGGTTATCTGTATAGATATATATATATATATATATATATATATATATATATATATATATAGACAGATAGATATAGATATATGCATACATATATAGATATAGATACAGATACAGACATGGGTATACTTCACTGTGTCGAATAATCACTCTTTGTCACATGCTGGAGGCATCTAAAGGAGGAAGATCAAGTGCTTGTGATTATGGCAAACGTGGGACTAGATTTTAATGCTGAAACTTTTGAATGTACCCAAAAGTTCTGGCTTTAGGGGAGGGGCTGTGTGTATGCATGTTTGCAGGTCAGGGGGATAGCAAGAGCTAGGGAAGGGGATAAATTTAGTATTGTCTGTGTCCTAGTGTCCTAGTGTATACGATGTATGTCCGAGTGTTTTATGAGGTGGTAGTGTTATGGAAAGGCTATAGGCATAGGGTTAGGCATGGAGTCACTGTCAGGTGTAGCAGACATTACTGAGTTGATTCATGGGGCAGAGCGCCTTTGTCCATCATTACTAATGTGTTTTGACCTCTGTCTTCCTCCTGCCTCAAAACCAGCCCTACATCTTACCTTAGGAAGAGCCATTTCCATAGTATTACCACTATTCAGACAAAGTGCATCTGAAGTTAGTGGTAAGATTTTGAGTAACCGATTACAAAAGGAAACTGTTTTCATTTTATGGTCAGTTATATTTTTGATTGGCTGAGTTTTTTGGTAAGTACATTTTCAATGTGTTGGCATCGATCACCAGTGTTTTGATGCTTGTGCATTTCAGTACTTCAGTAAACTAATTTTATGTGTGTGTGTGTGTGTGTGTGTGTGTGTGTGTGTGTGTGTGTGTGTATGTATGTGTATATATATATATATATATATATATATATATATATATATATATATATATATGTATTACTGCCCTCTGCTGGAGGTAGTACAAGACAAGCATTAAGTAATAACAGAATGCCCTCTGCTGGAAGTAATGCAACACAAGCATTAAGTAACAACAGACTTCCCTCTGCTGGAAGTAGTACAAGATAATAGTAACAACAGACTTCCCCCCTGCTGCAAGTAGTACAAGACAATCATTAACTAACAACAGACTGCCCTCTGCTGGAAGTAGTACGAGACCAGTAGTAAGTAACAACAGACTGCTGTCTGCTGGAAGTAGTATGACACAAGCATTAAGTAACAACAGACTGCCATCTGCTGGAGGTAGTACAAGATAATAGTAACAACAGACTGCCCTCTGCTGGAAGTAGTACAAGACAAGCATTAAGTAACAACAGACTGCCCTCTGCTGGAAGTAGTATGAGACAACAGTAACAACAAACTGCCCTCTGCTGGAAGTAGTACAAGACAATAGTAACAACAGACTGCACCCTGCTGGAAGTAATACAAGACAAGCATTAAGTAACAACAGTCTGCCCTCTGCTGAAAGTAGTACAAGACAATAGTAAAAACAGACTGCCCTCTGCTGGAAGTAATACAAGATACGCATTAACTAACAACAGACTGCCCTCTACTGGAAGTAGTACAAGACAATAGTAACAAAAGACTGCCCTCTGCTGGAAGTAGTACAAGACAATAGTAACAACGGGTTGCCCTCTGCTGGAAGTAGTATGAGACAAGCATTAAGTAACAACTGGCTGCTCTTTGCTGGAAGCAGTATGAGACAGGCATAAGTAACAACAGACTGCTCTCTGCTGAAAGTAGTACAAGACAGACATTAAGTAACAACAGACTGCCCTCTGCAGTACTATGAGAAGAGTAAAGCCCTATTACCTCTGAATTTACATATGATGGTGGATTCAGAGGTGACGTAGGTCTTTGTTTCTGAAAAATCCAATGATAATTGACACATCTCTTCCCAATACCACCACAGGATAACCCCAACATTAGAGGCACTCAGGCTCATAACATTCTCTTTGAAATGGCCTGTAGCTCTCGAAAATAGGCTTTAACCAATATTTGTAGAGGAAACCTGAAGAACCCAAGGTTATTCATTCTCACTGAATCTTTTACTTATGAATGACATTTTTGGGGGCAAGAAACAACTGAATTATTGTCCTCCTGCTCATAAACAGGTTGATGCCCATTATTATTCTATGTTTTATTTATTTATTTATTTATATTTGTTGACCGGGAGTGTCCGACTGGACATAGGTCCATTTTCAGCGGATGCCTGGGGAGAAAAGCTCCACAGTTAAAATAAACAGACAGTAGTTACATTGGATTACATAGCGATTAACAATTTAACATAGCAATTACTTACAACATATTTACAGATGAAGAACATAGTACATCAGTAGATAACTAGAATCTTTATCTGTGAAGTACATAACAGACATTAACAAATGTTACAATAAAAAGTTCCTGCTGTATAATAAGTACTAGGCTTATGAGCATCTGAGCATGCTATAATCAAGGTAGTTAGTGGAGTGGAAAGAAAGGTAGTGGTTGGATGGGGTGGGTGATATTAGAGTGGGAGTTGCAAGGGCATAGCCAGCATGTTTTTAGGTGCGCTTTTAGTAAAGTTGTTTTAGTACTTTTACTTTTAGTACTAGTTCTACTTTAACTTTTAGTTCTAGTACTTTTAGTAAAGTAATGTTGAAATGGAGTTGGGGGGGGGGTGGCATCCCTTTGTGATCACTTCAGATCGTTTCCGTTCAGTATGAATTACAAAAGGCACAACTCCTTTCCACCCTCCACCAGCAAATGAATGAAAGATTTTGGACAGGATATAAAAAAGTGCATTTCCCTCTACCACTTTGAAATACCTTAACTGTCTGTCTCAGCTGTCAAGAGTTCCAGTAATTCCTTGTGTACCAGGTTCTGTAGAAACTGCCAGAGCTCACCGGTTCTTGGATCAAGGAGTCCCTGGAAAAGACCCTGACAGTTTCCTTTGTAGGTTTCCACAGATTCAGGTATATCTTCAGAAGGGCTAGTGTTCTGAATAGATCAACAGTATCCATGATGCACTTGTGCTGGATGGAATAGCTCAGACTCTCTGAAACAGGTAATTCTAGATGCTGCTCCGTGTTTGAGAGAAGATCCTCTTTGGGCAGGCTACTGATGACATCTTCAAAAGTGCTGCAAAAGGAGAAACAGACTTTGGCTCCTGTGGATGTACGACATGATGCTTCATAGCTTATTAATGCTGTTCTTTTAAATTAGCCCAGCACATGATGAAAATGAGGCCCTCAAGCAGACCAAGGAGGACAGCTAAATGTCAGGCAGTCCTGCCGACCCTCAATCCTTCCATGTCTCCTCTTTTAAGACTCTCAGGAGGTAGGCCTCGGAGGCTACTCCACAGTAGTACAATTATCACTCAACACTGCAATAAGAAGCTGGTTTTATGAGTTTGAGGTCCATTACTTGGGCCTAGTGGGCTCTGGTCATAGTATCACACATCCATATCTTACTGTTCTTCTCATTCAAAACTTCCATTAGGTGACCTGTTAGTCTTCATGAATCTACTGAAAAAGGTCCAGGCTCTTCTTCTCGGAGGTACTCATGGGTAAAAGGCACTGTTCCTATTCAAATCATCCTCATTCTGAAGTGGATGGGATTGTGTATCATCTTAAACTCATCAACTTTGACTATGTATAGCACGTCAAGTTCTGCATGGTGGCTCTCCAGACAGTTTTGCACCTGCTTCCATACCAGGCCTCATTGCATACTTCTCAACCTCTTCGAGCAAGAAATCAGGACAAAGCCATAAATAAAAGTGAGACAAAGGCCCCAAAATAGGGACAATTTTTAAATATTGCTCTTACAAACTTAGAAAGTAGATAAAATAACAGGTTTTATATTACAATGAATTTTCTGAAGGGTAGGAACCTTGAAACTCAAATATCTGGCATTATTTTCTAACTTTAACCTTTAATGATTTACCAGTAATTTGCCAGAAAAACATAATTTTATGACAAACAGACCAACAATATGAGGCAAAAATCTGGACATTCTGCAAAAATCTGTACAGTTGAAAGGTATGCGGCTCATTGATATTACTGACCATCATAGATGTTTTCTGGCATATACCTGATTAGGTGCTATCTCATTTTCTTTATTATCTGATATAGTTTAATGAAAACATTTCCCCTTATTATTGAAAAGATTTGTATGAAAATATAATAGGATGTAATCTATGTCCTTTAAACAACTAGGAACAACTAGCATCTCTAGTAGCTTTGCAAAAAAAAAAAAAAAACACTGCTAGTTTATTTTTACTGTGATAATGTTTGATATGATGTGCAATAAATGGGTTTTGTTCATAAAATTAGCTGCCCAAATATACATGTCTTTTAAAAGACAAATAGCTGCACAATAAAACACCACCACTGTGATGTCACCTGCAAATTCATAATTTTATTTTATTTATTTTTATTTTCCATTTGTTTACCGGGTTAATCCAACTAGACACAAGCTGACCATTTTCAGCAGAGGCCCGGGGAGAAAAGCTCCAGATACATAGTAAAAAAATACATAAACATAGCTATTTTGTACAAAGAGCATAGAATATATAAAAGGAGTAAAATCAGAGTTTTACAAATGGTGCAGCATACAGTGGTTAGAATATTGAGAAACAATTAAACAAGATATTATACAACAAATATACAATTGCCTGAACATAAATTAAAAAGAAGTTTCCATAGACAAACAGAGTCAAAAACTAGAAATCATAACTATAAAGGTGGCCTAAATATCTGGTTCACAGTACTCTGCATTAAGTGAAACTACAGAATATACCTGTGATCTAGGGATGATGAAAGTCAGGAAAAGGCAAAATTAGTCTGGTTCTGTACAGGAACATATCCAAGTTTTGAACAGGAGATCTTTTAGTAGGGATTTGAAAGTATGTTTACTATTTAGACATCTAATGTCAGGGAGTAGAGAGTTCCAGGCCTTAGCAACAGCATAGGAATAAAGAGATTGGCCTGAACTATGTAAGCAATTGGTAACAGTCAGTAGGGCAGTATTGGAAGATCTTAGTTGACGTGCAGTATTATGGAAGGTGAGCAGACCACAGAAGGCAGATATTTTATTTGGTTGGTATAGCAGTTGATGGGTCAGGAAAAGTTGATTGTATTTTAGTAGGTTAGGGAGTTCTAACCATCCTAGTTGTCTTAGGGACAGGCAATGCTGAGAACAAAACTTAGCACTGGTTGCAAATTTTGAGATTTTATTGTAGCAGGTAAATAGTTTCAGCAGGTCAGATTTGTTTAGCTTAGTTAGAACTAAGGAAGCATATAGTAAGGTGGAGAGTAGATGGGTACGAGAGAGAGTGATTTGGGATTCCTGTGTGAGGAAGCTCTTGCAGTGGTAGAGTGAACCTTGTTTTTTATGAACTTTGGCAATTATTAGTGCTATATGTTTATCGAATTTTAGGTTTTGGTCAATAGTTATGCTTGGCTTGGGTTACTGGTGTGATAACGGTATTGTTGGAGGATGTTATTGAGAATGGCGAGGTAGGGATAAAAGTTTTGGATGAGTGGAAGATCATGAGTTGGGTCTTAGATTGGTTTAGTATGAGTTTGGAGGAATTTAGCCATTTTGCTATAGTAGTGAAGGCTTCCTGGGTTCTGTCTTGGAGTAATTGTAGAGAGGGAGCTGAGCAAATAAGGGTAGTGCCATCAGCATACTGTACTATATTAGTTTGTTGGGTAGCCGAGGGGAGGTTATTGGTAAAGATGGAAAATAGTAAGGGACCAAGAATGGATCCTTGCGGAACACCTTGTCCCACTGGGAGGAGACAGGAGAGAGAGTTATGCCATTTAACAGCTTGTTGCCAGAGGGACAGATAATTTTTAAACCACAGTAGAGAGAAGTTATCCAGATTAAGTTCAGAGAGAGTCAATAGTAATTTGCAGTGGGATATCATGTCAAATGCCTGGTGTGGGTAGCCAGTTACTAGTGCAAAGTATTTATTTTTATTTATTTCTTGACTGGATTAGTCACGCTAAGATCAGTGGCCTCTTTTCAAGGAAGATGTGAAATGGCACTCATGCTAAACAGTGTAAATTTGGCCATGGCACTGAGGAACTTCTGTTCTTTTCAATAACTGTTATGGGATCTTTTGCATCCACCTGAGCTACCACAATTCAGGCAGATGGTACCTCGATTTAACATCGAATCTGAAGGATAGCACACTCAGAAGTGCAGCAATCACAAATGCTGCCCTGCAGTGTCAGTAATGAAAAAAAAATGTATGCAATTGGTTGGGGTGGGAATAGAACCCACAGCCTATGGCTATTCCACCAGCAAAAGTAAATATTGTAAAAATATAGAAAAAAAGAGAGCTCTTGCTGGGTAAAGCACCTTCAAATAAGAGAAAGCAACTGTATTGAAAAAACAAAAGAAGGTGCACCATGAGGCAAAGTCTTGATAAAATAAGTCTCCAATGGATAAAACACAGGTTTATTGGTATAAAACTCGAATAAACTGCAGTATGGTAAGCGTTATCACTAACGCTTCATCAGACATTAAAGCAGCTCAAAACCAACTGTTTAAATAAGACATGACACACAAAACATGTGTTTGCAGTAACGAATCAGAGTAAAAGTTGTAAAAACACAAAATGCAAACATTATAAAACCCTACCATACATATTTAGATCATTGGAAATTAACAAAAATCATAAGAACTAATCTAGCAAGCATATCACAACAACATGTTGATGAAAAACAAACTCAAAATCCTTCCTAGTGTCTCAAAGGTCTGTTTGCTAAGAAAGGTTTGAGGGCTAGCCTATCATTTATGCCAAATCTATGGGCTTGTAACTTTAAGATCCACTTGCCTTCTCTTTCTTCTACTTTATTTTTAATGTCTCCTAACCGACCAGTTCTACCTACTAGTTCAAGAACCTGGAACTTAAAGCAGTGTGTAGGTCCCAACTCCTTGATGTGTTTGGCTAATGCATTGGTGATGTTGCTCTTGGCTATAGCATAAATATGCTCCCTGATCTAGTTGTCATGCCTACATAAAAGATGAAACATTGCTGACATCTAGCAACATATATCAGGCATTCTGACCTGCAATCAGCATAGCCCTTGAAAAAATAAGTGCGCCTGGTGTGGGGGTGTGTAAAGCAATCAGTAGTATCTATGTGTGTGCATTGATTGCAGGTATGACAGGGATGGGTGCCTGTCTTACTAAGGGATCTATAAGATGGTTGGTTGACCCTGTCATAACAAAGTAGTCTGTTGAGGGAAGACATGTTCTTGTATGCTACCCTGGGTCTCTCATCAATAAGCCTCTTGATTCTATCATCTGCCATCAAAGTCTCAATTATTGTTCAAAATATTCAACACGTGTTTGTTCTTATTTGTGTAGGGGATGATAACTCTGTGGATGTCAGAGTCCTCTTTGGTCTTGTTGTTAGCCGAGGAACGTCTCGGTCTGTTGATCAGTGGAGCTCCTACATCTTTCCTAAGTCCATCGCTTACAGTGATGTTCCCAATCACATGTTCAAACCCCTGAAATAAAGTTCCTGGCTAACTGTGATTTATGTTCATTGTACACCAGATCTTGGGATGTTAACTTGGACACCCTTAGAGTTTGGTTCTTAACAATATTGTGGTGAACATGTCTGGGGTGCATGCTATGGCGGTGAAGAAGGTTGTTCCTCCAACAAGGTTTCCTGTAAATTTCAGTCTCAAAACTATGACTGCCTTTAATAATCTTAACATCTAGAAATCAATCTCCCTATTGGCCTTGGAGTAGTCAAAAGCAAGAAAACTGGTCGTCCCATTTAGATAGTCAATAAAGAGTTGGAGTTGTTCCAAACTGCCACCCACAGCAAAAGATATCGTCCACAAAGCGATTAAAATATCTCAGGTGTTCCCTATATGCAAAATCGGGAGTAAAGATGTATGAGTCCTCCCATTGTGCCAGTGTGTGCCCATCGCTCGCCTTTGGTCTGCAGGTATCTCTCCTCATAACATGGGGCGTTGTTTTCAGGACAATCTCCAAAGGGACATGCATCTGGACACAGAGTCACTAGGCATCTTCTTAGCACATAACAACGTTCTAACATATTCTATGCCTATGTCGTTGGGTATTGATGTAAAGTGATCTAACATCAAGGGTGACAAGAATGTCACCAGCATTGAACATGGAACTGCTAAAAGTGGCAAGGTTCTCCAGGAAATGAGGTGTATCCTTCAAAATGTAGTTGATTCCCATCACAATAGGTTTCAATAATTTGTCCAGATAAATGGAAAGTGGTTCAGTTAACCATCCACGACTCGAGACGATAGGTCTCAAGGGGGGATTCAACATGTCCTTGTGTATTTTGTAAGCCTCTAAGGATGGTACCAAGGGTTTCTCGACTAACATATATAAATACAGATCTCTGGTTAAAACATTGTTAAGCATCAAATCATATAAGTAAGCATGTACACGTTTAATTAAACCATTCAACTCATAATTAGTAATAGAGTGATAGGTATCACTATCAGCTAACATATGTTCCATTCCCCTGGAATAATCCAATTTATTTAAAACAACAATAGCCCCACCTTTATCAGCTTGTCTAATGGCTATAGAGTTATTGTTTAGTAGGCTGACTAATGCATTTCTCTCTTCTGTGGTTAAATTGTAAAATCAGCTTTCACATTCTTATCATTGTATAAGTCAAACAGATCAGATTCACATGCCTGTTCAAATGCTTCTAAAGAGGATGAGATTGTGGCATGAAACAAGAGGGTTTCTTAAATAACATGTGAGCTCAGTTGCATCATTGTTAACTATGTTGGTATCTTTATCAAACATCAGCTTTAGAGCTAAGTTCCTAGTAAAAAACTTAATGTCCACAACTATATCTGTAAGATCATTGCAGCCTGCAGGTATAAAGCTCAACCCTCTGTTCAAAACAGAAAGCTCATGTTCATTCAGGACACAGTCTGATATATTAATAACTAATTCATGGTTTGTGTTACCTTCTTTGTAGGTTGGATGGTCTCGTCGGTGTTTTTTCTCTTCCCCGGTCTCCCTAATGGGGACCAAGTTCTCTTTTCGATTGGTCTGTAAGGAAGGGGAAACAACTTTCTATGGACCCTTTTGTTATTTCCTTGGAAGAAGAAGTATTTGGTCTAGGTGAAGGGTTTCCATCTTTTCCCCTTCCTTACAGACCAATCGAAAAGAGAACTTGGTCCCCATTAGGGAGACGAAGAGAAAACACCGACCATCCAACCTACAAAGAAGGTAACACAAACCATGAATTAGTTATTAATATATCAGACTGTGTCCTGAATGAACATGAGCTTTCTGTTTTGAACAGAGGGTTGAGCTTTATACCTGCAGGCTGCAATGATCTTACAGATATAGTTGTGGACATTAAGTTTTTTACTAGGAACTTAGCTCTAAAGCTGATGTTTGATAAAGATACCAACATAGTTAACAATGATGCAACTGGAGCTCACATGTTATTTAAGAAACCCTCTTGTTTCATGCCACAATCTCATCCTCTTTTAGAAGCATTTGAACAGGCATGTGAATCTGATCTGTTTGACTTATACAATGATAAGAATGTGAAAGCTGATTTTTACAATTTAACCACAGAAGAGAGAAATGCATTAGTCAGCCTACGAAACAATAACTCTATAGCCATTAGACAAGCTGATAAAGGTGGGGCTATTGTTGTTTTAAATAAATTGGATTATTCCAGGGGAATGGAACATATGTTAGCTGATAGTGATACCTATCACTCTATTACTAATTATGAGTTGAATGGTTTAATTAAACGTGTACATGCTTACTTATATGATTTGATGCTTAACAATGTTTTAACCAGAGATCTGTATTTATATATGTTAGTCGAGAAACCCTTGGTACCATCCTTTAGAGGCTTACCGAAAATACACAAGGACATGTTGAATCCCCCCTTGAGACCTATCGCCGGTCGTGGATGGTTAACTGAACCACTTTCCATTTATCTGGACAAATTATTGAAACCTATTGTGATGGGAATCAACTACATTTTGAAGGATACACCTCATTTCCTGGAGAACCTTGCCACTTTTAGCAGTTCCATGTTTAATGCTGGTGACATTCTTGTCACCCTTGATGTTAGATCACTTTTTACATCAATACCTAACGACATAGGCATAGAATATGTTAGAACGTTGTTATGTGCTAAGAAGATGCCTAGTGACTCTGTGTCCAGATGCATGTCCCTTTTGGAGATTGTCCTTGAAAACAACGTCCTATGTTATGAGGAGAGATATTACCTGCAGACCAAAGGCGTAGCGATGGGCACACCTTGTGCCAACGCCAATGGGAGGACACATACATCTTTACTCCCGATTTTGCATATAGGGAACACCTGAGATATTTTAATCGTTTTGTGGACGATATCTTTTTGCTGTGGGGTGGCAGTTTGGAACAACTCCAACTCTTTATTGACTATCTAAATGGGACGACCAGTTTTCTTGCTTTTGACTACTCCAAGGCCAATAGAGATTGATTTCCTAGATGTTAAGATTATTAAAGGCAGTCATAGTTTTGAGACTGAAATTTACAGGAAACCTTGTTGGAGGAACAACCTTCTTCACCGCCATAGCATGCACCCCAGACATGTTCACCACAATATTGTTAAGAACCAAACTCTAAGGGTGTCCAAGTTAACATCCCAAGATCTGGTGTACAATGAACATAAATCACAGTTAGCCAGGAACTTTATTTCAAGGGGTTACGACCGTGAACATGTGATTGGGAACATCACTGTGGACTTAGGAAAGATGTAGGAGCTCCACTGATCAACAGACCGAGACGTTCCTCGGCTAACAACAAGACCAAAGAGGACTCTGACATCCACAGAGTTATCATCCCCTACACAAATAAGAACAAACACGTGTTGAATATTTTGAACAATAATTGGAGACTTTTGATGGCAGATGATAGAATCAAGAGGCTTATTGATGAGAGACCCAGGGTAGCATACAAGAACATGTCTTCCCTCAACAGACTACTTTGTTATGACAGGGTCAACCAACCATCTTATAGATCCCTTAGTAAGACAGGCACCCATCCCTGTCATACCTGCAATCAATGCACACACATAGATACTACTGATTGCTTTACACACCCCCACACCAGGCGCACTTATTTTTTCAAGGGCTATGCTGATTGCAGGTCAGAATGCCTGATATATGTTGCTAGATGTCAGCAATGTTTCATCTTTTATGTAGGCATGACAACTAGGACCCTACGTGAACGCATCAGGGAGCATATTTATGCTATAGCCAAGAGCAACATCACCAATGCATTAGCCAAACACATCAAGGAGTTGGGACCTACACACTGCTTTAAGTTCCAGGTTCTTGAACTAGTAGGTAGAACTGGTCGGTTAGGAGACATTAAAAATAAAGTAGAAGAAAGAGAAGGCAAGTGGATCTTAAAGTTACAAGCCCATAGATTTGGCATAAATGATAGGCTAGCCTCAAACCTTTCTTAGCAAACAGACCTTTGAGACACTAGGAAGGATTTTGAGTTTGTTTTTCATCAACATGTTGTTGTGATATGCTTGCTAGATTAGTTCTTATGATTTTTGTTACGCTTTCCAATGATCTAAATATGTATGGTAGGGTTTTATAATGTTTGCATTTTGTGTTTTTACAACTTTTACTCTGATTCGTTACTGCAAACACATGTTTTGTGTGTCATGTCTTATTTAAACAGTTGGTTTTGAGCTGCTTTAATGTCTGATGAAGCGTTAGTGATAACGCGCTACCATACTGCAGTTTGTTCGAGTTTTATACCAATAAACCTGTGTTTTATCCATTGGAGACTTATTTTATCAAGACTTTGCCTCATGGTGCACCTTCTTTTGTTTTTTCAAAAGTAAATATTGTGCTGAACTACTAACACTACTAACTACCTAACAGTTACCAAGGTAGACAGGAGTATTGTATTTATGTAAGTACTTCATGCTGAAGTGTGAAATATATGTTAATTCATAAACTAAAATTATGTCTCAACACTGACATTTCTCAGAGTAGCTTAGAGTATTTTTTAACTTTTAAACAAAAATGCAATTATTTTAAAATTATAAACAGTATAATTTTTCTTTTCTGGCACAGCCAGAAAAAGGGGTGCAGTCATCTGTGGTTTAAAGCATTTACAGCTCCTCTCATAAAAGTTGTTTACGGATGTTTTTTGAAACAGAACATAAAGCCACAAGGCATCAACATCAGAGTGTTAAAATGCGCATATGGAAAAAGTTACAAAGGATGATGAATCTGTTTCCTAGATTGTCCTCACTTGTGAGTGGATACTAGCTAAAAGCTAAGTGGATATCCTTGATGATATGTGATGTTTATTTCATCCCCTTAAGGATTGATTTAATCACTAAACAAAGCACTGTTGCAATGATTTGCAAAAGAAACTGAGGTCATTATAAGTGTGAGGAAAAAAGATTGTTTGTATGATCAGAAGATGTAGGAATATAAGAAGAAAATACTCACAGGCATAGATGTCATAGACCAGTGCCTTTTGTTATTCAGAATGTAGTCAACAGCAGTATAACTATTAAATATTTATTTTAATTCAGCCATGATGAAATTACATCTAGTTATGGAGAATATGTCAGAGGATGTAATAGTTAGCCACTGACATTACCACACGTATAGTTGCTACATCAAAAATAAAGGTGTGTTGTGATTTAGAAATTCTTAGGGATTAATCATAAGTCATTTGTGTTGTGGAAACCTGTAAAAGAGGTTATATGTAATATCTGAAAAAGTCTTAACCTACCTCAGACTGTCACTTCCAAGCAGTGCTGATTAAACCTTGTGCAATTCCGTGAAGGAAGCTAAGGTAGGCAGGTCTGTAGTAAACATTTAAAAAATTAGACTGAGGGAAAAGCATGACTGGAACACAAATAATTTACATGGATACATTCAAATAATTTAGATGAGTCAAATTCAAGAGGATACCACCTATCAATAACAGGGAATGAACAAATAGGTACAATTTGTAGACAGAGGGTAATATGAATACATTTTCTTTATATGCGCTCCTGAAGAATTGGGGCCTAAGCCGCCTAATACGTAACTAACATATGCTGATTGACCTGTAGGTAGGAAAACGGGCACATGTATTCCTTATCTACCATATTATTCTACATTTTTAGTTAATACTTTTACCACTCATTGCTTCACGTCTTTTTAAGCACAACATACGAACAGAGTCTAAGATGTTTGAAGAACTTCTGTAAAAAGTCAGTTGCACTTAATAATATAACCTTAACAGCCAAGGTAGAACTATATTATACATACACTGAGGGCAATTGTAAGGTTTCCTCTTTGGATCTGCTAGTGACATTGTTTTAAATATGAAAGAAAATTCAGCTCAGTGGCCTTCACTCTAATTTATGGACTGGGACAGTGTAACTGAGCAAACACAAAACTTGATTGCAGGCAAGTGTCATATGATCCAGTAAGTCATGTATTTCCACCCGCAGAAGCTTTTACAGCAGACCATTTTTGGGGAATCCTCACAATACTTTCACTTATGATTTCCTGCCATTTTGCATTCTGCAGACCTTGACTATTTTGGCCCATCGACTTGTAGCAGGCAGATTTTTTTTTCATAGATGCATAACTCTTTAGGCAAGGAAGTGCTTCTTTATAGTTTAGTTAATGCCATCTTTCTCCCTTTCATTTTATAACACATATCTTTGTTAGAAAGCAATTCATTTACTGCATATTTTGGTATAAACTAATGCTTGCTTGTGAACAACCACTATATTTGCACTTAACGATACAGCAAGGTTTGAATTCTGGAACATCATCTGTGGTTGATTGCCAAGGATCCTACATCAACATTATCATCGTCATGCCCCTTGTCCCATTTTTCTACATGGGGTCGGGGTGTCGTATTAACTGTTGCCATCTCTCTTGACTCAATGCCACACTCCTGCCTTCTTCGACACTCATGCCTGACTGTCACAGATCTTCTCTCACACAATCCATCCACCTCTTTGCCGGATGCTCTCATTTCCTCTTGCCTTCTTCCTGTGCTCTCATTTCCTCTTGCCTTCTTCCTGTGCCCTCATTTCCTCTTACCTTCTTCCTGTGCCCTCATTTCCTCTTACCTTCTTCCTGTGCCCTCAGTTCCTCTTACCTTCTTCCTGTGCCCTCATTTCCTCTTACCTTCTTCCTGTGCCCTCAGTTCCTCTTACCTTCTTCCTGTGCCCTCATTTCCTTTTACCTTCTTCCTGTGCCCTCATTTCCTCTTACCTTCTTCCTGTGCCCTCAGTTCCTCTTACCTTCCTCCTGTGCCCTCATTTCCTCTTACCTTCCTCCTGTGCCCTCAGTTCCTCTTACCTTCTTCGTGTCTGTGACAAATCTTCTTCACCAGGTTGTCTTCTGCTTTTCTGCATGTTCCCAAACCACCATAATCTGTTTATGTTGATCTTTTCTGCAATTGAAGCTACTTTGGTTTCTGCTCTTATGTTCTTCACCTGTTACACAGTGTGCATCCTACCACCCATCTCAGGTACTTCATTTCTATGACCTCTAGCTTCCTCATCTGTTCTGGCTTTACTGCCCAGGTTTCTGTACCATACAGTAATACTGGTTGCACCACTGTTTTGTACATCTTACCTTTCAGTTTCTTTGGCATTCTTCTGTCATACATGATACCTGACACTCTATGCCATTTGACTACAGACCCTCTGATTATAGCTTTGACCTCTTCATTCAGATTTGCCTTCTCAACCACCCTCCCCTAGATACTTGAAGCTGTCAACCTGTTCCACTCTCTTCCTTTTTATCTCAAGTCTCATCTTCTGATTTCCACAATTTGCTGCCATTATCTTATCTGTACGAAGTTTCATCCCATGTGCCTTCCATTTTGTATTCCATTCCTCTATCCTTTGTTGAAGTTCTTGCTCAGAGTCTGCCTGTAATGCCACATTGTCTGCATACATCAACTTTGTTGATCTGTCCCCTCCAACCTGTTTGCTAATGTAATCCATCACCAGTATGAACAGCAGTGGACTCAGAGTTGAACCCTGGTGCACACCCAGTCCCATTGGGAACCCCTCTGTGAGGCCGAACACTGTTCATACTTGAGTCGTACATCATGGTTCAGAATATTGTGACTGTATGACTGTTACCAGCCAAATACAGTGATGTGTGTGCCAGCTTATGCAGATAACCAGCATTTTCATATTGTTTATCCCTACAGCCACCTCAAAGACTTGTGTTCAGTGCAGTCCCTTAGGGAAACTGGTCGCTACCATGTCTGCAGAAATGAATGGACACTTTAGCAAGGTAGAGGATACTGCTGTGTACACCCATGAGCTGTACTACAAAACATGGGGGCAGAACTGCAACGGAGTGCTCAGGCCTCAGTTCCTAAGGTATTACTGATAGTTAAGTACTGCAGTACCCATAAAGCCTGATATTCAAAACCTCAACAAAGATCTGATCACAATGCGTGCATGGTAAATAATGTAAAAAGAGTGATTTAGAAGTGCAGAGACACAAACGACATTAAATTAACAACTTATTCCAAGCTCCCTACATCAGATACTATACTTTTGGAAGTTGTTCTTACAGGCTTACATTGCTTTCTTGTCACTGGTCAGACAGTGAGGTGCAAGACATTAAGTGGTACAGATAACTGGCATAATTAGTCATAAATAATGTATATACAGCACTTCAACATATTACATGATTTGATGTTTAAAGCAGTTGATCTTGCTTCTTAAAGTTACAACTTTTGCTATACAGCAAATTAAGACTTTAAAAGAAATTTTGAATTTGCTAATGTTTTAAAAAGTGCAATTGGAGGCGGCTTTTTCACAGTGATAGAGGCAGCATAACAGCTGCTGTAGAGCTTCATAAAATCTTGCTTTTTCAGTTTAGACAGGATTCAAGTGTGCTTTCCCTTAATGAAAACTGAGAAAGTAGCAGCCAGTCATAAACCAGAAAGAAAAATGGTCCACAATTCCTTTATCTTTTGTTCATTTAATACAACATCACAAACTTCTTCAGAATAAATACAAAAACATCAAACCACCCTTAAATACATACCACATGTGAAAAACATCCAATGGCAAAATATTTCCAATAAATTATTTAAATCACCACCATTGTGTCATAGAAATTTAAAAATACAAGTTCCAATATTAAATAAATGTTAAATAAAACACTAAACTAGTACATGTAAAAGATAAAATAAAATTCAGACGTCCTGCTAAAAAACTTGTCATAAAAAACTGGTCATTTTACAAACCGTATCATAGCCTTTGAAACTGGAGAAAACACTTAATGTTGATGGTCTCATTAAGTCCTGGTTAGTAATCTCCTCTTAAGGCCATCTGCCATTTGTTTCTCTACATTCTAACAAAGCTTTAAAATTGCCATCCAATGGACCACAAACAACCTTTTCCACAACAAAGAATGTGAATTTCTTAAAGCTGTTGCATTGTGAAGCATGACGTGCCAGTGCATTGTTCCTGTCCTTATTTCTCATTGCCAAAACATCAGGGGTGCAGAGAACCCCGAGATGGTCAAAAGATGTTCAGGCAACACGCAAGAAAGAGCAAGGGAAGAAACGGAACAACAGGAACAAGAAGAAGACGTAAGTTTTGTATAGACATTTTGAACTTGTCTGAAGTGAGTTTGACAGAGGACACTTACAAGGTGTTAACGTGGTATTACCTATATTTCTTCTAATAAAGTGAATGTAATAAATCTTTTGGTGGACTTCAAATTATATTTGAGAAAATTGAATTTGAAGTTCATTTTTAATGGTTTGCCCACATCTGGTTTATCAACAGATGAATGTAAATGTAGAAGCACTTACAACCCTGCTTTATGTACCTTCTTTGCATGTGTTTGGGACACTATGTGAACAGTATTTTAGGGACATTACTAGATGGTCTCACAGAACTGACAACCTTACCAGTGGGGAGAGGAAAGCCCTGTTTGACTTAGTTACCAACAATGGTTTGAGAGTTAGGAAAGCAGACAAGGGTGGGTCTATAGTTATCATGCATACTGCTGATTATGAAAGGGCTATGTTGCAGCTTTTGAGTGACCAAAGAAATTACAAACAGGTCAATACAAATGATATTCAATTGTGTTTTAAGCGGGTTGACACTTTGTTATTTGATTTGTTTTGTCAGGGTAACATTGGACATTCAATTTATATGTTTCTGCAAGTGGAATATCCAAAGTTAGCAGTTCTCCTTGGTATTCCTAAGGTCCACAAAAGCAAAACAGCACCCCCCCCCTTTTAGACTCACAGTGTCTGCAGCTCACTCTAACACTGAACCAATTTCAATTTGGCTGGACAAAATTTTGAATCCTATTGCTCAAAATTCAAGGTTTTATTTGAAAGATTCTTGGCACCTATTAGAGTTGTTACGTGACCTCAATTTGAAAGACATAGACATGTCTACAGTATTTTTTGTTACACTTGATGTAACTTCACTTTATACAAGTATTGATCAAGAAATAGGAATTGATTTATTCAGGGAATACCTGACTGGTTACACTGATTTTGACAACAGGAAGATCAATACTTTGAGGGTTTTGAGGGATATCATTTTGGACAGTAACTTTTTAAAGTTTGGATCTTGCATTTTTCAGCAGATTTCTGGTGTAGCTATGGGTTCCAGGATTGCTCCCTCCTTTGCCAACCTTGTCATGGCTATGTGAGAGACAAAATATCTTATAACACACCCTTTGGCCAGGAACATCTTATTTTACAAGCATTACATTGATGATTTGTTTTTTTATGACAAGAAAACCTTGAAAGCTTTCACCAATTTTTGTATGATTTAAATGGTTCCATTAGTTTTTTGGAATTTTACCCTAGGTGGTTTTGGTAAAGTAATAGATTTCCTTGACATTCACGTGGATCTACGTCATGACAAGTTTGGCTTCAGTAGTAGTATTTACAGGATTGTCAACCAGTACTTGCATAGGGATAGTCTCCATCCTCAGCACACAAAAACAGGGGTGGTCAATGGACAACTCATTAGGTTGAGTCAATTGACAAGTGAAGATTCCGTCTTTAACTTTGAAGTCAACAAACTTGTTGGATTTTTTTATGGCAAGAGGGTATGACCTCTTTTGGTTACGGAAAATCATTGTTGAAGTTACATCCCTACGTGAGAGTTCAGCGAGTCCCATTTTGAGAGGTAATTATAGTGTGGAGTCTAGGGTCAAACAGAACAACATGGTGTTTGAATTAGCCTTCCCATTACCTATTTTGGATGGGATGGACATCATTAGGGGTGTAATCAAAGAGAATTGGAAGGTTCTACTTGGACATTCTAAACTGGTGAAAGTCTTGGGTACTGAACCCTTGTTCACCTATAAAAAAGCATACAACATAAAAAGTATACTTCAGGGAACACGAAAAGGATTGCACAATGGTGGTAAAGACCCTGTTGGGACTTTTGCTTGTGGTCATTGCAAGCAGTGTAGATATATAGTTAATTCAGGTTCTGTTGAACTGAAACATTTTAAGAGAGTTCTGTGGGCAAAGGATATGTTTACTTGCGATTCTGTCTGCATTGTTTATCTTGCAGTGTGTAATTTGTGCACTAGATTTTATGTGGGTAAAACCATCAGGTCACTAAGTAGAAGGATCTATGAACATGTTTTGGCAATGAGAAATAAGGACAGGAACAATGCACTGGCACGTCATGCTTCACAATGCAACAGCTTTAAGAAATTCACATTCTTTGTTCTGGAAAAGGTTGTTTGTGGTCCATTGGAAGGCAATTTTAAAGGTTTGTTAGAATGTAGAGAAATAAATGGCAGATAGCCTTAAGAGCAGATTACCCACCAGGACTTAATGAGACCATCAACATTAAGTGTTTTCTCCAGTTACAAAGGTTGTGATACGGTCTGTAAAATGACCATTTGTTTATGACAAGTTTTTTAGCAGGATGTCTGAATTTTATTTTATCTTTTACATGTACTAGTTTAGTGTTTTATTTAACATTTATTTAATATTGGTACTTGTATTTTTAAATTTCTATGACACAATGGTGGTGATTTAAATAATTTATTGTCAGCATTTTGTCATTGGATGTTTTTCGCACATGGTATGTATTTAAGGGTGGTTTGATGTTTTTGTATTTATTCTGAAGAAGTTTGTGGTGTTGTATTAAACGAACGAAAGCTAAAAGAATTGTGGTCCGATTTTCTTTCTGATTTGTGACTGGCTGCTACTTTCTCAGTTTTACAGTGTTCTTTGGAGTTGTTGCATCATTTTGGTTGTGCTTTCCTTAATGTTACAGAAAGCTTTACATATAAAGTTATAACTTTGACATATTTGTACTTTTTCTGTTGTGTCTATTCTGCAAGCACCTTGGAACTGCTACATCAGTCCTGAAGAGTTGTTAGACACAACTATGATAGGGATGCCAGTGAAAGTGGAGGTGCTTTTCAATGGCTTAGTTACAGGGTTCAAACCATTTTATTATTTTAGGCCATTAGTTGGTGTGAATGTACTGTGTAGGCCATGGTGGTGAAGTGGTTATCATTGTCGCCTCATAGCAAGAGGTTCTCCAGTTTGATTCTCATCTGGAGTGCCTTCAGTACATAGTCTGCATGTCCTCCCTGTGGTCTAATAAGTTTTAAAGACATGCAGTAGGTGCATGCATGTGTGTGCGCCTTTTGTGAAGGTTGGGCACCGGGCTGGCAACTCAACACCATAAAAGTTCCACTGCCAATCAATCTGCGGACCAGTGATCTGCTGTGGTGATGCCTAAAGGGAGAAGCTGGAAGATACTGCTAATTTGTATGAATGTACTAGTCTTGTTCAATGCAGCTATAGTAAAATAAATGATACATAAAGTAAGTGCACATTTTTTGTGAAAGATATGATGGTTAAAAAGTACATTAACAAGTTATACAAAGAAAAGCCACAACATGCAAAAGAATCAGCAAAAAATATACAATAATTACGGAAAACAAAAGTAAGAACTAAAGAGTATCCAACAGGTCACTGCAAACACCAAGCACAGCAGATTTTGAAAATGATTGAGACTCAGCTTGCCTAGTTCCTCTTTGGAGGAAATGGGCATCAACATTTGGCAGTGGCATACTAGAAATGGGTGTAAATAATGATGCTAGAATGAAAACATTACTGCGGCATAAGGCTGAATAAAATCTGTACAAACTATGGGAAGGACTAGAAAGAAACAAATGACACACACACATATGCTCAAGTAAAGCTTTAAAAAACAGTTCTGTTCAAATACCTACATAAATGTTGACAGTTTTATTTTCAGAAAATAAGGATAAAATGTAACTTGAAACAACTACTCCATGTTAAAGCCAGTGATAAAGAACTGTGCTTCACATATATACAGCAAGAGATAGGATCAGAACTATTCAACAGAGTCAAAAGAAAAAAAAACACTATATGTTGTAGAATTAAACTTAGAAGGTCTACTATACTGTGCATGATCTCTTGAAATATCAGAGGTACAAAGAAGAAAAACAGAACTTTGGTAAAATAAAAAATGTCAAGGATGAGAAAATATAAGAAAGAAGGACAGAAAACAAAAACTCCAATAAATACATTAAGAATGAGTTTACAAATACTGCTGGAGATTATATCCACATAAGAATGAATGCATAACAACAAACAAAGCTGGTACTCTGTGCAAGAAAATTAATCACTTTGCAGCCATGCTCAGAAGTAAAAGTATAAGTCTAAAGAAAACAAAAGCAGGACATAAATATAACAAAAAGGAAACTTTAAGTGACAGTTTAACAAAAAGTTCAAAGTATATCGGATATGAGACAAGAAGGCACAGAAACAAAAAGCTTATATGGTGAGAAACTAATATGTGTTTACACACTAAATGAAATAGAAAGTGTAAGAAATCCAGAAAAAAATATAAATAAAAGTCTGTTTTAAGTGTTACATTCATAAGGAAGTCTTTCAGAGCCAAGTATAACCTTCTTATCATATACAATACTGAATTATACAATTTTTGATGCAAAAAGTATATTGTTCACAGTCCCAAGAATTTTTGCTCTAAGCTGAAAATCCCTGCCATGACATTATGAAAAACCGAACCCACAGTGCCTCACTACCAAAATAATGTCTAAACTATTGATCTTCCATGCTAAATTCATCAGTAGTAGTTGCCTGTTTCCTTGAAAGACAAGTTGCAAACTAATTCTTTCAGATGGAACACTTACATTGAAAATTAACATATGATGCTGTAGTATGAAAACCACAATGTAAATAAGAAGTTGTTCCTCTAAAGAGGTAAGCTGCTTTCACTTACCGATAGTGTTTTGCAGTCATATGCAAATTAGTACCCAATGCCTACTGTGACATTATTTTGTGTAGATGGTTATAAAGAAAAACTAGCTAAATAGTGAAAACTAAAAATCAAACAGCATAATATAATCTTTATTTTTGCAAAATCAATTCCAACTTTAACATGAGGAGTATAACAAAAAATGTAACCAACTGTATGACAAGGAGGCTTCTAAAAGTGACCAATGCACTTTAAAAACTCTCAAGAGGTAAAAGAAAAAAAAAGAACAATGCAGTTTGTCATAACAGGAAAATAATTTTCTCTATTAAAATATCAGAGAAAGAACAACTGGACTAAAACAAACACTCAATGCAATACAAAATAGCAGTCAAAACACTAGTTATAGTGCATTTGTGAATACACTGTTGAGATAGCGCTTCTGGCTACACTGATAAGTATACTTAGATTTGGGCAATTAATGAATTAGTAGACTTTATAAATAATAAATTTATGCAGCTGACACAGAAGTCAATATACAAGGCAAAGCAAATGAAAAGGAGTGGCTAAATTACATAAATCTCCCATTATATGAGATATGCACAAGAGACAAACATAGAAGCTATGGAGAGAAACCGATCATCAGAAGAAAATAAGCCCAAAGTCAATCTACTCGTGATTTTCAAGGAAGTGCAGTCCATGGACTTTAAACTAGACAGTTGTATGAAGGACAACAATCAACAAATGAAATAACTAACAGAAACTGTCAATAAACATTTAGACATGCTTCAACCACTGCTGCACAAAACTGAAATTTTGAAATCAAAATTATCAGCAAATGTAGCGAAATTGGATCTCCTTAATTCCATGGTAATAGACCAAGAAGATAGGGCACAAACAAGAAACCAAAAACACTCTCCCAATGCGACCAGTGTTGAAAAATACCACCAATAAATAACAAAACACCAAGACAGGATGACCCAGAATGAAAAAAATCCACAAAACTAGCGTCACAAACTGTTTAATAACCATTTTCATCAAGAAGACTTCATCAGAATATATCCATTACAAACAAAACCATTTGATTATATACCCTCCACATTAATTAACAATTAACCTAATATAACCCATTTAGCATATTTAAACATAATTAAATAAATATCCATACATCCTTAAAGGGCGAACAACATTAAAGCATTAATAATAATAAAAAACTAAAAAGAATATTCAAATAAAAAGTTATTGTGCAGCCAGGATATAATAAAAATTCCTACATCATTTATTCAATATTATTTTTATTAATCTTCAGTCTGTTCTTTTTCAAAAAAACATTTCACATTTATAAAATCATTTAACCCCTGGGGGTCTGTCTGTTTTAAGCTCCAGCTGTCATAAGGTCTCCTTTTGTTCAATTCTAGATTTATAATCACCTCCTCTAAAATCTCTGGGTACTCTTTCAACTATGGAAAAAAAAATTTCTTGTTTTCTACACATTCAACCTTATGCCTATATAATGCATTGTTAAGGTCTCTTGTTTTAATTGCATAAAGATGCTCCTTAATTATTTTTCTATACTTCTTGTTGTCATACCTTTATAAAACTACCACGAAAGGAGCATACACTAATATAAACTACCCCTACAGTTTTACAATTGAATGCTCCAGGTACTCCTATAGTTCTGTTTAAATGGGGTAGATCTATAATAGGTCCTCCAAGTATGAACCTACAAACTGTACAGGTACCACATGTATATAAAAGAAAAAATCATAGGGGTACAGTTAATATTAATAAACATAGTTTGGGCTACAGTGAAGGTGCCAAGATCTTGGACAGAAGGTTTAGTAGTGACAATATATAACAAGGGCACAGATCCAAAATTAGCATCCTCTTATCAACTAGTTATAAATCTCAACCAAGATTATAAAAATGATCTGTTCTTGTTCAGTGATTAAATATAGTTATGCCACAGTTAGTTCACCCAGATCAATGGAATCTACATCAGATTATCGAAATCTGAATCCAGCGATCACCTCTTCACCCGTTTTTAAACCTATTGACCTTGAATTTGCCTTTTTCTCCATTATAGTATAATCTCAGAGTTTGTATATTTAGTTGGGGGATGAGTTTTAAATTTTTGTGTTTTTAATGCAATTGTTATGTTGGCCTACTGGTTAGTAACTGTGGAAAAAGGTTTGATGTAATGGTCATTCAAGGACATTAGGCTTTTGATTAAAACAGGACGATGAAAAGGTGTTCACTTGATTCAGATTTCGATAATCTGGTATAGACCCAATCCATGTGGATTTATACTTGGACATAGAATCTTTAGTAATACATTATGAACCCTGATGATAATACAGGAGGCTAATCAAAGGAAATTCCAGGCAATGATGGTAAGCTTAGATGCAGGGAAAGCTTTCAGCTGAGTGGAGTGGCACTTTCTCTTTGAGTATTCTTGAAGGTTGGGGATCCCACCTACATGAATAGTTTTTTAGAGAAAATGTAAATAACTCCACAGCTAGAGTGAAGATTACAGACAGGTAATTGGACACCCACTCTCCCCACTGCTATTGGCTATATACTTAGAGCCATTAGCACAAAAAAATTAGGAATTCAGAAATAGATGGATTTATTTGGAGCGGCATAAATCTTTAAATTGCCTCAAATGCGGATGACGTAATATTAATATTGACTAATCCAATATTTTTTTAAATGTGAAATCCAGTGAACTAGTTTGCTAAAGTCAGATAAAACACACCATGCCAGTAGTTATTAACTGAATAAATGAGGTAAGGCAGGTCAAGAAAATAGCAAAGGAGTAAATATCTTTCTTGTATCAAAGATTGACAGTAAAGGATGGACAGGGAGTCTAGAGGTTAAAGAAAGACTGGGAAGAAACTCTAAATATAGAGCTGACTGATAAACAAATGGGAGATTTATATATTACCAGGTAAGGCTTTAAGATTACATAGATTCTATATCTTTACATGAAAGCGTCTGCATAAATAAATATTTTTTATACTCCAGACAAGCTAGCGAAGATGTTCCCAACACAATCCAACTACTGTTGGAGATATGAAACAGACAATATAGAAGACTAGAAACTTATTTTTTAGATGTGTAAAGCACTTGGGTCCCTAAAGGGAAAATTAATAACAAAAGTAAGAGATGTTATCAGAAGTAACAGACATAACACTGGAAAATGTTATGTTAGGATATTGGCTAAACTCAGACTTGTCAATTCAGCAAAAAGGATTACTAATGATTATTATTTTGGAAGCAAAGAAATCTATAATGAAATGGTGGAAACAAGTACAGGAACCTGAAGAGGGAGATCTAGTTAAACTGCTAGAGGATATTAGAGAAGA
The DNA here is from genome assembly GCF_019279795.1 of Protopterus annectens. Taxonomy (NCBI): domain Eukaryota; kingdom Metazoa; phylum Chordata; order Ceratodontiformes; family Protopteridae; genus Protopterus; species Protopterus annectens. Next base: position 1,581,655,825 of record NC_056744.1, on the reverse strand, counting down.
GGAAGAGAAGGTAATTATGGGGGAAAGCAAGTATTTATTAGAACTAACTTTCATCATAATCAAATTTAGTTTGGATGGTTGCCATGGTTAACATATACAGAGGGTGTTAGTAAAGGAAAACAGTAGACAACTCAAGCAAAGTATCTGATTTATTAAGTGAAGTTTTGAATTAATTCTGTATAAAATAAAATTGAGCACCGACCACTTTTCGGTGCTGTAAATAGTTATGTAGAGTTTGTTATTAACTTAGTCAACTGGAGCTCACAGATAAATGCTTAAAGCTATAAAGGTAATAATCCTGTTTCTAAAGCTGAGTAATATGAAGTGGTTTTAATTACTTTATTTACAATAATTTGCATTAGCACATATAAATATTGGCACTGGGCTGAGAGCTATTGTAAGAAGCTACAAGAAAGGGTATATTGAATAATTTCAGTGTCTATAGGCTCAGCTAGTATAAGAAGTAATGCACCCATGCATGAGGATTGCTTTGACTGCATAAATGGGTACTGGAAATAAATGTCTTAAATAATAACTAATACTCAATTATATACAGTTGGTTAAATACACAGCAAAATTAAGAGGCTGTTAAGTAGAGTTACACATAGATGTAGAAGGACAGCAAATAGCAGAGCCACATTTTGAAACACTGAGAAAGGTCTTAGGTGACAAGAAAAAAAATGATACTAAATAAAGACAAATCTGAAAGAGATAAACTTGTGATAGAGTTCTACAGTTTTATATTTTTAAAGCAATGAATATCCCCAGGTCCACCAAGACAAAGAACTCAAAAAGAAATGACAGAACAAATGCATGCACTTGAGGGAAAGAGTTAACATGGGAGGACAAATTATAGATGAAAGCTCATAAAATAATTTTGCATAATAATATAACCATTAACAGAATTCTGTGGAAGATACGTAATTTAGCTATACAGACATACAAACAGAATTAAGTATTAGAAAATCTAAATACTTTTTAAATTTAGAAAGTATAAATACACTAGTTTGCAAAATCTGAAACTTTATTAGAAACAGATGCAAATCAAATTGGTCTAGGAGCAGTATTAAGTGGGATGGAGAGAGAATTTCAAAGGCATATTCCAACAGATCATTAAATGGAATGGAAAAAACACACAAACTGAGCAAGATGCAGTGTTTATCATACAGACATGTCAACATTTCTACATCTATGTTTGAAGAAAGAATTAAAACTTTTACTAGACCTAGGCTAGCACTAACAATCTGATTTAAATAAAATACATTAGTTACAGAACAAAATTGTTATCCTCATAACATACAGAATTTGTAAAAGACATTTACTTATTTACTCAGTACTACAAGAACAATACATTATTTATTTATTTATTGACATTTGATTACCAGAAAAGTCTGACTGGGCAGGAGCCCATTTTCCTTGGAGGCCAGGAAAGAAGAGCTCCAAAGTATTAAAAAAAAATTAAGAGCAATAATTTTACAGTCTTTAAAATAATAGAAAAAAACAAATAACATTTTAAATAATTATACCAAATTAGACATTATATGAAAACATTGGTTTAGAGTAGATAAGTTATATGACAATGATTTAATAGTTAAGAGGAATTCTAGCCTGTTTATAGAGAAAGTAAAGGTAAGTTAGTATAATACAAACAGAAATTGCAATACGAAGTGAGAGAAAGGTAGACATGGTATAATTAGAGAGAAAGGTGAGGGAGAGAAATTGTTATAAGTAAGGAAGTCAGCGAAGAAGGGAGAGTAGGGAAAAGTACAGTATGAATAGGTACTTGTTCACATTTAGGAATATAGTGTATCCTGCTGCTGAGAAAGAACAGAGGCAGCTTTTGGTTAGGATATCTTTCGGAATGGTACTGAAGGATGGGAGGGAGGGTACTGACCTGGTGGACAGAGATAAGGAGTTCCAGGCCTTAGCAACATGGTACGAGTACAGACACTGCCCAGCAGATTTGATAGGTTTATGGGCACACAGGAGGTTTTGGTCATTTGAGAGTAATGACCAACTGGGAACATAGTTGTGTAGAATGCTGTTTAGTGCTGGACAAGCAGATCAAGTCTGGATAATCTTATAGGTGATAAGAAGCTGTGTATATCTTAGCTCATGAGGTTGTTCTAGCCAATTTAGGAGGTATACAGTGGCAGGCTCTGTCACCTCACAGTTAGACGTTGCCCATTCGATTCTCAGAGCGTCTTCTGTGTAATGACATGTGTGAATGGGCGTTCCTTCGTTGAAGGTTGTGCATTAGGCCCGGCAAGCCAGTACATAAAAATCTACTACCAATCATTAGTGGACCAGAGTTCCGCTGTGGCAACCCCTAACCTGGAAAAGCCGAAAGACAAAGACAGTGGCAGGCTCTGAAAGGGGTATTTGCTGAAAATTTAGCAACTTTGTTATAACATTGCTCAAGTTTAATCTTTGTGATGCCTGCAGTTTAGTAAGGATGGGGGCACCATAAAGAACTGTGGGGAGGAGATAAGTAGTGGCAAGTGTAGCTTTAGTTTCATTGGTGAGAAAGTCTTTGACTCTATAAAGCATCGCTAGTTTTTGATGAGTTTTCTTATGCAATTTTGTACATGCAGGTCAGATTAAGATTATCATCCACTATCATCCTTAATAATTTGCTATGAGAAGTGACTTCAATGGTTATATTATTGAGGGAGGACTTTACATTTTGTTTTTCCATGGGAATGGGATCTGGGGAAAAAGAGTAGTTTGTATTTTTTGGTGTTGAGCATGAGTTGGGATTTACAAAGCCATGTTTCAGTTGCTGTTAAAACTTCCTGTGTAATTTTTTGCAGGTGTGATACATTGCCAGATGTGCAAATGAGTGTGAAGTTATCTATATACTGTATTAGAGAGGCCTGCTATGAGGAGGTATGGATAAGGACCACTAAATGTGTACTGCCAAAACCAGCAGTGCTTTTTTTAACTGACTTCATGTCTACCCATCCAGCTGACATTTGAATGACAGATAAGATGACTCCTTAAATCTCCACAGTCACATGCTTCTATGCAGTTCAATTTGCTTACTCATTCATCCTCCCTGTAATATTGTCTTGCTATCCCCATAATCAGAATAAGGCTTGACTCACTACCTGCCTTACTGTAGCATGCCAGCTTTAGACACACTTGGACTTTTCAGACCTGGGCCTATGATACAGAGGGGTAAAACCTTTACTGCACTTCGGATGATCCATGTTTAACTAGTGACATGGGTGCTAAAAGGGCTAGGTAGGCAAAGATGGGAGTTGCAGCCAATATTGGGTCATACATCCTGGGGGAAGGAAGCAACTTGGCTCGCTGCACTGCACTGCTAACATCTACAGGAATGCAAGTGTGTTACCATAGCATGAGCAGCCCACGGTGCCCACACTGCAACTGGTGTGCTGCTTGGTCAGAAGGTTGTGCATATATAGAAGCACACAGGCACCTCCTGAATCACCTATTGCAGAGCTCTCATGGTTGTCATGGGATTGGGCAGTTCACATGACTTCCAAACTGGTCTACTCCTCAACACCAGACTCTTACTTCCACAAAACAAATGAATCTTAGGGCTCTATCTCTTGTACTTGTGAACCAAAAAAGAGGATCCTCTGACACCTGAGGACCAAAAAAAATCCTTTATTTCAGGACTAAAAAACTACTTTTAAAACTGTAGCAAACTGCTTGTTACAGCTATACCACACGACACTCTGAAGTGCTTTAGTGCTGACCACAAAAGTACTATCCTTTCTGAATGTCAATACATAAATGAATGTCCGCACTGCACTAGTGATCATCAGTATCTGACCATTGTGCCCCCTAATACTTTGTGCCCAGGATGATTGTCCCCTTCACCCTGCCCTAGATACTCCTCTGGTTGTACCTATTCTCTTTCCTACTTAACAAGGTTGCATACAATTATGGGGGAAACCATCACCTAGGCAGCCATCGGAGGATTTTCCTTCTTATGGCTGAACACCTCCCTTGTGTGCTGACTTGCATATTTGCAGAGACAAGGGGCTGCTTCACCATTTTGTTTGTGTGTGCACACTGATGCAGATGCATGATGGAGTTTACCATGTGAGCATTGTTTGGCATAGCCAAGCATACATCTCTGCTCCATATGCCGGATGCTCTTCACCTCTCTCTCTCTCTGTCGGTCTCTATTAGGTATGAGATTTGCAGGAGGGGTCAGAACACCCTCTTCCCCCCCCCAAGAAAAATCCTGCAGCTGAAGCTGTTCACTCCCACTCTCCCTCGTAGGTTCATAGGTAAGTACTAGGCTATCTGCCCGAGGGCATCTATAAGCTTAGCCAGAATGTGTTGGCTTTCGCCGCCCCCTTAGATTAGTTCCCTGTGCCTCTGTCCAGCAGAGCTATTAGTTCCCTGTGCCTCTGTCCAGCAGACCCATTGTAGTGATCCCCGGGGTAAATTTTCTGTTCCATTCCACTCGTCAAGGTTTCTCTTGAAGAGTGTTAGTGAGGGGCACTGCCTAATGTAGATTGGAATCCTGTTCCAAAGCATAGGGAGTCTCTGGGACAGGAAACTATCCCTCCAGCATGTCCTATTTATCATTGTGGTGAGCTTTAGATCCCTACAGCGTGTGGCTCTTGGGGATTTGTTTTTTTTTAGGTGAAGCATATCCATCAATTCTGGCTTCCTACACTAGGGAGGTGTTTGGCCATAAAAAGGAAAATCCTCCGATGGCTGCCATGGTGATGGTTTCCCCCATAATTGTATGCAACCTTGTTAAGTAGGAAAGAGAATAGGTACAACCAGAGGAGTATCTATGCTTATCCTCATTGGCTTAATCAGCATCTAAGTTGTTAGCTGGTCCTCAGTCACCTATATCACAGTCAGGGTTTTAACTCTATCATCCAAAGAGCTCACTCCTAGGATTTTATTTTAACCAGCTTGTAAGCTTTACAGATCATATCGGCAAACTGGTTAAGAAAACCAATATGAAATGCTGGTTTGCATCCTGTAATAGCCTACGTAACTCCTCTAACAATACATAGTTAATGGGATTTCTTTTTTTCCTTTGTTACTTTTTCTTTGAAGTTACGCATGCCTAATTAATACAGGCTAATTTTAAGAGTCTCAGTTATTTATACTATAGGGTTGCTAGACATGCTGACAGTAATGCAACAAAACTGTAACATTGTAAAGTGCTACAGAGTTTAAATTCATTAAGCCTGTTGTGATAGCTTCTCTGCATCTTCTCAAGTTATAACTTGATGAAGTTCCACCTGATCCAAGTTGACTTCCTAGAAATGAGTGCCTCAAATGCTGTTTTCCATAGGAATTCAATGATGGTACATTTCCCTAGCATACACGTTCAGGGATATGGGGGCTTGCCTCCCTAACATGGGAGATGCAGGAGTGAGGATTGCCCTCCCCCCTTTCCTTGGGTTGAGTTGCCAACAAGCTGAATTCAGTGAGTTGAGTTCTCATCAGCTTTGAACTTGACAACACATAAGTGAAGCCTTTGTAGTAAGCTCTATGCTTGTTTATAGATACTTAACAGGATTTTATTCATTTAAGTGATCTAATTACACTACACGCACCTACAAAAGGATTTAGTATCTGCGTTTCTAAGTTATGTAAATACTCCCAGTAACAATGCTGAAAACTGCTTATTCTGTAAAGCTTTTATTTTGAAAGTCAGCTGTTTAATCACAGACAGTGCCCAGTATCAGCCCTGTAGGAAGTTGTGTTACACTCTGTCACTACTCTAAGTTATAGTGCTCCAAATGGCATTTATGTTTCTCTGAAATGGAATTTCAGTTCTATACCAAGTAGTATATTAAATGTATTGGTTTAACTACAAATGATGTGGTCTTCCTTTTCCATATTTATGTTAATTCATTTTGATGATCCTGTAATCTTATGATTTTGGTTTAGTCTGTCTGTAAGTGTGTTATGTTTGCATTTGTCTCAGTGCCTTTTCTACTCTGTTGGTGTTTTACTTTGTATTGTATTTATTAGATTTGATGCAACATCTACACTTAATGAATCTGTATGTTTTTGCTATGTGTTACATTAGCTTGGGCAGCTGCTGAAATGGGTTCTTCTTAGATTGGTCCATTACCTAGGTTAACAAACAGAAAAATAGACAAAAGTTAATAAACTGTTTAACTGTAATGTATTTGTTTATCTTCTTTTCACTTTATGTAAGTCTGCTTTACTACATTTATTTATTTTACTGTATTTACTGTATCTCTCTCTCTAAATATATATATATATATATATATATATATATATATATATATATATATATATATATATATATATATATATAGCTATCTCCCTTTCCCTCTCTATATGTGTGTAGACTGTACAAACTTTACTCCCTAGGTTGTGTCTTGTAAGAGAGAACTCTGCTTAGTTGTTTCTTACTAGGTAATCAAAATAATTAAAAAAATAAATAAACAAATAAATAAATGTCACAAATATTATAACTGTGATGCTAATCATCAACCCGAACAGTAGCTGGTATTGATGCTCTGTACCTTTCCAAGCACCTGCAGCAATTGAAGAGACCACAAAGGTTCCTCACAAGGAAAATTCCAGGTCTTCAGCATCTGTCCTACGAGGATCATCTGAAATCATTGACACTTTATTTTGTGGCATATAGGCTACTCAGAGGCAATCTCTGCCTTGCATATAAGGCAATCTTTGACCCTGCTTTATTGGAAATGCTGCATATACGTAAGTCAAACGGTACATGGGTTATTCGCTGTAAAGGCTTTAACCTGGTGTGTGACAGTAATAGAAACTCCCAGAGGGACAGATTTGTTTCCCAGAGGTTACCACACCTTTGGAACAGACTACTGCTTCATGTCAAGCAGAGCACCTCATTGGCCCTCCTCAAACACAATCTGGACAATTGGATGGGTAACCGTTAACTTCACTCTAGGGGTTCCACTTATGTCCCTCTTGGACATGTGTGAAAGGTGCCGATCGTGTAAATAAGGGTAAAACTTGGCTAGGCTTGTAAGGGTTCTAGGGTCATTAGCATAGTAACCTCCTATGATCCTATGATTCTATACTCAGAACAGAAGTGACACAGAGCCACATCTGCTACAATAATTTGAATGTGGTACTAAGGTGACCTAGCCATGCCACCAAAATCAGGTCAGCATGGCCAAGGAGAAATGATGGTCCCACTATGTAAGTTGGGGCTTAATTGCTAAATTAAAAGAACTATGGACCCTGCTGTAAAACTCAGAGCTAAAATACCAGGGAGAAAGAACTAGGGCCCAAACAAGAAATCAAACTTGATGTGACAGTTAGGATTCAAAACCCCTTCACAAAAACTGGTACTGAAGTATCAGAGAACATCATGGGTCCCTGTCACAGAACTCATGACTGAAGTATCTATGAAAACTAGTGGTCCCCATCACAGAAATCAGGACTAAAGTATCAGCAAAATCATGGGTACCTGTCACTGCAATCATGACTGAAGTTCTGCAGAGACACAGAGGCTCGTATTTGATTTTTACATTTCTCCAATGCTTGGTTTCGACTTTCATGTACTATAATAAAGTTGAAGGTGAACTTGACTGTTGCTGTAGTCCATCTCTACTATAAACTGACATTCAGAACTGAAAGCTGCTTTTTACATTGCCTTGCTTGTATGTGCATGGAACATATGCAGTAGCATCTATCAACTAAAGAGTTCTTCTGAACCTTTCCCTAAATCAGTCCTTCTAGTTAGTATATCACACCTTTGGAAATGTTTATAAAAATTTTGAATAAAATATATAATCCTTAATGTAGAAAACAAACTTAACAATTTAGACAAAAAGGCAGTACAGGAAATAAACAAGAATAGAAGGCTAGGTAAAAACAAAAAAGAAACTATTTGGATATGAAAGAAAACAGATGTTTTTCATGGGAGAAAAACTTCCCAAACCCCACTGCAAAGAGCAGGTTCACATGGATCCCCTACTTAACGTAATTAACTGTAGAACTGCTATACCTCATCAGAAAGAGACAGTGTCCCTCACAGTGACATCCACCTGCAAATGTACAGTTTCAAAAAAACTGTCAGATTCTTAATGTTTATAAAAGACTGGATATGTAATTATCACGAAAAGGGCTATATTAACATCTGGAAAATACTTTTTAGATTTTTTTATTTGTATATGCAGTGATCCTTTGTTGAATGAATCTGTGAAATGGATGGTGAATTCAATCTTAAATTTATAGTTTGATTTACATTTTAACTACAAAGAAGTCTCGGTCTTAGATTTAAATATTTGTTATGACAACATGAAAGGTTTGGCCACTACCACTGTCAAATAAGAAGGTGCCAGAAATTCTTTACTACACTGGAGAAATGATTCTGCTCTGCATACAAAACATAATATATCAGAGGCACAGTTTATGAGGGGGGTGGGGTTAAAGAATCTGCTCTAATGCTCTATATATGGAAGTATCTAGCAAAATGTTATCCTGTCTTGAAAACTAGGATTATAAGAAGAATCTACTGGAAACTATACAAGTATAGCTGAATACATATCGAGGTTAGACTTTTTTAATTTCATGGTAGTATAATCGGAAAGTAGGATATGTCTCTTGCATTTAAAACCAGTTATACACAAACAATGTATGTGACAAAAACCTGTTTGTAGAATTGCTGACCCATCCTTTTATCAGATTATAAACAAAGTATTCTGGCAAAATATCTGTTTAGATAACTTAGTTAAAGCAATCTGGTAAATTATCTGTTTAGATTCAGTAAATAACTTGGAATTCCTACACTTTCTCTTTTTTTTTTCTGTAACTGGTAGTACATGGTACAAAGGTCATACTCTATGATTGGGGCTCGCCCCCCCCCCCCCACACACACACAAAAACACACACACACACACTCACACACACACACACACACACACACACACACACACACACAAAAACACACACACACACACACACACACACACACACACACACACACACACACACACACAAAACACACAAAAACACACACACATACACACACACACACACACACACACACATGACTCAGTTCACTTTATTCTTTAACTGTCAATTTGTTGACAGAATGAAGTCCTTGGAAAATGTCAGAAGCACAGTTTTGCAAATGCTGGAGATGTTAAAAGGAGGATGATAGTGTGTATGTGGGTAAGGTAAGGTTTGGGTTTTTAATGCCAAAACTTTCTGATATACTAAACATTTCAGCATTAAGGTAGGAATATGTGTGAGAGTGTTTCTGGGTTAGGGTTACACTACGGGCTAGGGAAGAGCAGAGATTTACCAAATAATTCATTAAATGGCTTAGCTCGATCTTCATTGTTCACTCTAAAAAGGCCCTGCTCCCATGACCTTAATTTATGATTCAGAAAGACATGTTAGCTGCAGTGAGGTCTTCCTCACTATCAGCTAGTTTGCATATGTCTGAATCACAATTACTGCCGCAACATGCAGATTATTGCTGATGTACATGTCAAGGTAGTAAACTGCTGTTCATGAATTTATTGATGTCCTCCCCACAGTTACACTGCCATGCACTCAAGTACACATTCAAAAACAAGCAGACACACACATGTGTTTACACACAAGCATGCACACATCACAGTATTCATACCTGGCTTCCTGACTTGTCTATTGTCCCATGGTTCCCTCCACTCCTGATCACCATACAAGTTTAAGTGCTGTTATGGCATAGTTGCCATTGCCTTGTGGTTTGTGTGTGTCCCCATAACCAAGTGTCATAACAGTTTAAGAGCTGCTATGACATTTTTTTACAATCCCTCATGTCTAGTGTACCCCCCAACCCCCATTGTCTATATGATGTCTGTGCCACTTTGGCACTTCATTGTAAAATGTATCCCTGGTGTCTAGTGATTCCCTCCACCCCCACCCAAAACACATACTAATGTCCTTGCCATTGTGGCACTGAATGGTAGAATGTACCTTTGGTGTCCAGTGATTCCTTCCACCTTTCAATCCCATACTGATGGCAGTGCCATGAAGGCACTTCAGTTGAATGTATGCCTGGTGTCTAGTGATTCCCCCCACCCCTTAAAAACACATACTGATGGTAGTGCTATGAAGGCACTTAATAGTAGTAGGTATTCCCTAGTCTCTAGTGATTCCTCCACCCCCCCCCCCCAAGAACATACTGATGTCCATTCCATTGTGGCACTGAATGGTAAAATGTACCTTTGGTGTACATTGAGTCATTCCACCCTTCCATCCCATACTGATGGCAGTGCCATAAAGGCACTTAGGCTGAATGTATCCCTGGTGCCTAGTGCCCCCCCCCACTCCTGATCCCCGTACAATGATTGTAATAGGTAGCTGAACATGGCCTATTGGCCATGTTTAATACTGCAATGTTGTGGGGATGGCCATGATGATCTACACAGCTGACCAATTCTTGAATTGTTCACCACTAAAGAGAGTGAGAACTCAAGGTTAATTAGCATATGCATCTCCCCTGGACTACCTCATTATCATTCAGCATGGCTGTGGGGATAACCCTATGCAGTGCTGCACGCCATCATGATACAGTGCCATGCAGCATGTTAGCTGAATGGCACAAAGGTACTGTGATGTGTACATGGAGGGAGCTTCATTAATCCCCTCAGTGCTCTGGGTGTGTGCTGCTGTATGCAATGTGTGTGATATGCATCTAAGTGTCTTGTGTAGTGTTAATGGTACGGAATGAGCTTTTCCTATGGTTCATATGGTAAGGTATAAGGTAAATGTTGGTGTAGGTTTAGCATTAGGGTTAGTGCACATTAATAAGGTGGCACAGGGAGGTGAAATTATCCTGATTTTATGATTTTTTTTGAGTCATCTGCCACACTAGTGTTCCATTTACCATTTCAGTAGTAGTGGTGGATGGAGGCAGAGCTGAGGTACTGTAATGCAGGAAGGGTTTTATGGCAACAGTGTTTACTAGCTGAAAACTATGTACGATTAGAGCACAAGTGGAAGAGTAAAGGAGTGGGATGTTGTCTGTTGGCCAACCAATCAACAAGATTTTCTAACCTAATATCATGTTTTTGCTACTTTTGATACAAGAAGGGAACTTCAGTTGGCCTATTATGACATTTTTGCTGTTATAAAGAGCTATATAGTATTAATTTGTTCATTCTGCAATACCAGTTTTATCCTTTTCATGGTTGTTCATGTCAAGCAATAGCCACAATACAGAGAACCATTTCTGACCAAGATGCCAGTCCATTGTGAAATGGATGCATACTCTCTAATATTTTACATGCTTAATTATTGTAACACAGTAGGCTATCATGAAGCTATTTATCAAGTTCAGTGTGTTATTTATGAACGTGTTTGCCCAAGTTTCTACTGCAGGGCAATACTATCTTTAAAGCACTGGAGATGTAGAACTCATTTTAAACAGGCTGGTCTCTAAGTTTTCAACATCTTCCACCATTATTAAGCAAGTTACAACAATCGAGTGGTAATCACTTTCCTGAATGTGATTCTCCATTTGTCTCTGTGGCCACAGATTGTTTCAGACACCATCTTTTCCATGGTGTTTGAAACTTCATTATCGTACATTTTGGTGGGTTACTTCAACATGCTGGATATTGCTCTATTGATAGGTACTGGTAAGAATGGTCAGAAGAATAATTATTTTGTAAACTAATAGGTAGGCTTCTTGTCATACAGATGGTTGAAAAAGTTAAGAACTGTCTGCACCACAACAAAATATGTATTTGGATGTAGTTCTTGTAAATAGAAAACTAGGCTATAGAGATCCAAAAGTTAGTATTTAATTGTTTATCTTTACGCACACATGCACACACGCACACACACACACACACACACACACACACACACACACACACACACACACACACACACACACACACACACATTGAGTCCTTGAATTGGAAAAGCATTCGGACAAAGGCTTTCACAGTTAATATTTTTTGCTTTAATCTCTGACATCTTACCATAGAATTGAGCAAGGTCAGAGTGCTAAATTCAGGCAACTGTTGTTTAGCATATGAACAGAGATGCAGTTTTTGGACCCTCTGCTGCAGAGGTTATCAAAATGTGATGTGAGAGTTAAATTGATTCATGAAATTTCTCAGAATTTCCAGCTCATCTTCTCTAAATTTTCCAAGGGATTTTCTGCTCCCTCATCCTGTTTTGTCAAGAAACAAAATAAACAGTCTCTGGACTATGTTGGGTAAGCAAGCTTTTAAAAAGTAATGATACCGCAGAGGCTCCAAAAAGAAGGCTGCCCCCCAAAAAAAACCCCAAAGGATAATCAAACAAGGTAGAATGACTATTTAAGAGAACTTTTTCCCTCCACCCACCCTGGCAGACTATTACCCCCTCTTGAAAGTATGAATCTCCATTTGTCTCTGTGGCCACAGATTGTTTCAGACACATGGGTTCTGAAGCTGATCCGGCTAGGACACAGATGTCAGTAGAAGAAAATTACTCCTTCCCAGGGAATTCTTCCTCATCCTCCTTGTCCTACAGCACATACTGTCCCAGGGGTAATAGAAGCAGTTCATCCTTCCAAGGTGGAAGATTATTTCATTCAAGAATATTTTTTAGTGCCAAAAAAAGAAAATACCTAGAGACCAATTCTGGATCTTTCTTTCTAAGTCAGTTTGAGATAGTGTTCAAGTTCAAAATGTTTCCGCTTCACCCCCCATTATTCCTTCTCCCTCACTTGAGCTTAGTAACCTTATATTTAAAAGATACATAACATCACATGCCTTTTAATCAAGATTTCAGGCTTTTCTTAAAGTTTTTGTATCTGGATCACACCATCTGTTCTGTGCCTTACCCTTTGGGCTATCTACTGCTCCAGAAGTGTTCACAAAGTGTCTAGCTCCTATCATAGCCCATTGCAAATGGAAATAAAAAGTTTTCAAGTTGGTTCTAACAAAAGAACCAGCACTCATTCAGGCTAATGCATCTCTGGTTTAACAAAATATGGAAAGCGTGTATTCACATTTTCCATATTTAGATGATTTGCTTATCTTTGCAGAGTCTTTTTTTCAAAGTGTCAGGAATCTCTCACATGATGAGCAATCTCCTACACAGGCTGGGATTCAAAGAGAACATTCAAAAGTCTTTTTTGACTCCATCACATAGGATTATGTTTCTGGGGTGTCTGCTACACACCTCAGTACAAAGAATGTTTATTCCACAGGAAATAATAGACCACAATATCTCTTGCAAGACTCCACATGTTATATCTGAAGTATTTTGGGTTCCAGCACCAACATCCATTTTCTTTTTATATTCTAGTTCTGGGATTTGTGAAAAGAGAAATCACTTTTTGGAGAAATCAGATATCCCTGAATCCAAGTCCCCTCCCCAGTACAAAGCAGTCACTCACTACTGATGCCTCAGACTTTGCTGAGGGAGCAGTGTCAAGGGGATGAAACTACAAGGTCTGTGGGACAAGAAAGTCAGATCAAAGCACATAAACATAAAAGACATGCTAGCTCTCAACTCTCTGAATCATCTTTGGTCCCCAAGACCTCTTCAAGTAGGTAAAGACAATACCATAGTGATTTCGTACATGAACAACCAAGGGGAACCAAAACTTTCCTCATGTGCAGACTAGCCATGTCAATATGAGATAGAGATTTGCAGCACAATTTCACTCTGCAGGCAACTTGCACTTAGTCTGAGCAAATCTGTGTGGCAGCAAGCTGAGCAGGACAAATGTAAACCCTCATGAATGGAAACTAGATCAGGGGTCTTCCAAGATTTGATCCATCTGTGGGGAGTACTGAAGTACACCTCTTTGTCACCTCTCTGAATAATCAACTAGCAAAATTATACTCCAGGACTCCATGCAAGAATGTTCCTGTATGTTTTCCACCTTTTCCATTGATATCTAGGATACTTCTGAAAATTCATAAGGAATCTCCAAAAATCATTGTGCTGACTCCCTTCTGGTCCATTCAACAGTGTTTTGTCCTTCTTTTGGAATTGGCAAGGGACAATTACCACAAACTTGCTCGCAGACTGGGTATTTGATACAGCCTGTCCCCAAACAACTACAATTACAACAAGCTGCCTGGATGATAGTGTCTTAATACCTTCTAGGCAACTGTTTACTGAGGATGTGCAGTAGGTACTAATGGAAGCAAGAAATACTGCTACTGGAAAATCATATATTAGGAAATGGAAAAGGTTTTCTTGCTGGTGTCAACAAAATAACTAGCACTCACTCAGGGCTAGTATTTCTCTGGTTTTGCAATATCTGGGTGCATTACCATCCTATATTTTGTCTTATTGCTGTATCAAGGGATCTTAATTTTGTGTTAGAGAAGCTTAACACTTGTTCCATTTGAACTAGCTCACCTGGTTGACTTGGGGTTCTTAATATGGAAAACAGTTTTACTGATCGGTCTGACTTCTGCACGAAGGGTATCTGAATTTTAAGCTCTTATGGTGGATCATCCTTATCTTATTTTCCATAAAGACGGGGTTTCTTTGAGAACTAATCTTTCTTTTATGCCTAAAGTGGCATCTGAGTACATTATCCATCTCCCTGTGTTCTTTTCTGAACCCCCAAATGAAGGAGAAAGGATACTTCATACAGACAACTCGGGTACTATCTTGACAGAACAAACTCTTTCAAAATTTGTGATCAGTTGTTCATTTCTTGTGAAGATAGGAAGAGACAATCTGTGTAAAAGCAGACAAATAGTTGTCTCAGAGTATTAGCTTTGTTATCCCTACCACAACAAAGTTATTCCAGGCCGGGTTAAGGCACACTCTGCCAGGGTCTTTGTTCCATTTTTAGAAGGTATTGGACTCTAGAAGTATTCTAGAAGCAGCAGCTTGGTCTACTGTATAGTTTTATAAAGCAATACAACAAATAATAATAATCCTGTTTGTTAACCAGGTAGACCCACTGGAAATAGACTCTTTTCAGGGGCTACCTGGGAACAATGTGAAACTAAGTGACTTGCTGAAGATCACACAGTAGGCAAATGAGGGCTGAGGGACTCAAACATTGTATTACAGGAAGTACAGTATGCAATTTTATCCTCTGCACCAACTGCTAGACAACAGACTTGTTTCCTTTTCCAGGTGTAGGTAAGGCTTTGCTAGGATCATTCTCCTGGGGCTCCTGGACCTTCTCCATCCATGTTCTAGATGCTCTCTGCTATGGTAACCTACCCATAGATATATAGACATATACAGAAATAAAGAGGGAGGTTGGCAAATGATTAAGACAGCTGCCTTATAGACACAAGGTGCTGGGATTGATTCTGACATGGGTTAATTGGCTAGGCTTAAAATGGCCCCACAAGACCAGTTAGCCTAGTACTAATCTATAAACCTATGAACCCCATATAGTTTAGGCTACTGCATCAGTGATCAATATAATGAACAAAGTACAGCTGTACAAATAAATTTACCATAATAGCAGAAGTTCAAATCATCAGTGCTAGAGTATCATCTCTCTCCCTCCACCCCCCCCCCTTGTTTCGGTGTATTTATTTATGCCAGGATATGGACGTGTGTTTTTTTTTTTCCTAACAATGTCCTCTCAGGACTTAACCTACCTGTTTCAATTGGCATGCAAGCTCTGAACAGCTGAAACCCATCTTTAATCAGCTCAACTATCTAACAGTTTGAGTGTATGGAAGGTGACCCAAAGATTTGGAAGCTGGCAGGTTCTTATATCCTGTGCAGGATATAACCCCATATAGCTTAGGCTACTGCACTTATCATTTGAACAAGTGTTATGGTAAATTTACTTACATAGCTGTACTTTCTACAAATAATGCAACATTTCAAACACATAAAACAACCCTGATATTTGTCACAAAGACTAAATGACAACTAAAAAAACCTTACAAAATACAGTATTCATTGAAACTATCATTCCATTTAACTGACAATACAAAAACTTGAGGCTTCAATAAAATACATGTCCCATGTGTTTAACGTTCTGTATCATTTAGTTTAGTAAAATCTGATATGTTTTTGTTTTTAACATAGTATCTTAGTAAAGCAGTACAGCTCTAAGATATTAACCTGATGGTTAATTAAAAATTATCCCAGCCTTTTCAGAGGCTGCTGACCAGTTTGCCATAGATGTCTGCTAAATTGTAGCAGCCCTCCCCCAGCTTCCGTCCATCTGACCTAAATTTAATTATATTTCTTTCTAAGACAGTAATATATTGCATTATTCATTGTTACCTTTTGTTGTCTGCCTCCTGTGTTTCCTCTGCCTGTTCATCTTTTATACCTCATCTGTCTGATTTACTAACCTCTTCCACCAACCTTTGTTAATCTATTTTCATGTTTTCACACCTCCTCTTATATCCTTTTCAACATCACCTTTTGTATCATCCTACATCAATATGCAGTCTTACTATGACGTGGCTAATACTTTGGTGGATGACTTTAGTGCTTTTCTTATTTTTGATTGGTTAACACTATATAAGATGAAAAGTCCATTGTAAGAATGTAATAAGGTTACAGTATTCTTTCTAGCACCCTTTGTTTTTTATTTATTGTAGTGTTTTTTAGCAACTCTCACCCCCACACATGATACAGTCCTACGTACGCTTTCAGATCTTACCTTACCCACATCCAAATTTTGAAAGTACATGGGTCTTATTTCTCAGTAGCAGTTAGGTAAATAGTTCATGTTACGTATGTACATACATAATTTCCATGATCAGGATTTTCTTCATTCATTTTAAAGACAGACAGCAGAAATTACCTTTCCTATAAAATAACAGGCCGCTGTGGTTTTGTGCTGTTCTACTTTTTCAGTAGAGCAAGTCAAAAAATGGGTCTAACAACCTGAAACAGAGATTTAAGGAAAACCAAAATGCAATAGTCCATTGTTTTAAAAATATATATATTCCCATTCTGTCTTAGTAGCAGAGATGTAATTATCTGTTGTCAGCATAGAAGAAAAAGGATGATACACATTTTAGATTTATTTATGAGTTCTGTTTAGGCATAAAGGTGAATGGGGTTGACAAAACATAGAGCAAAAAGCTTCTAAAAAACATGGACTGTGCACAGGGAGATTTACAGCACCAGTATATATACAGTGTGCACTTATAAAGCCACATTGCCATAAATTAGTGCCAACACTGCACTCTCACATGATTTCACCCCCTCAACACTTGACAGCTTGTGGCCTTCCCTTTACCCTCTAAGTTATGCCTCTGATAGTGTTAGTGTAGTCAAAACTCTTCTTCTTTTGGCTTTTCCCAGTTAGGGGTCACCACAGCAGAACAACGGTCTGCAGAACGAATGGCAGTGGAGTTTTACTGTGTCGCGTTACCAGCCCGGCACCCAACCTTCCACAAAAGGCACATGCACACACACAGTCACACCTAGGGCGAATTTAGAGTGTCCAATCCATCTACAGCATGTCTTTGATATGTGGGAGGAAACCGGAGCACCCGGAGGAAACACACGTGACCACAGGGAGGACATGCAGACTCCACACAGAAGGCACCCCAGCCAAGAATCAAACCAGAGAACCTTTTGCTGTGACATGGCAACGCTAACTGCTGCACCACTGCAGCCGCCCAGTGTAGTAGAAACTCTGCACTCCAATATTTGGACACTGTGACACTACAGTTCACATTCCCAGCTAACATGCTGTAGAGTTATTACATCTGGTCATCACGGTACAGGGAATCAAACTCACAGCCTAAGTGACCAACAGAATAAAAAGGACCTAGGGCACTAGGATTTGAGCAGGTGCATTTTGTAATTTAGTGGAATTTGTATTTTAACTGACTTGTTTATGTTTTTTTTTAAATGGGTAGACAGATTGGTCTCTGCATCCTTTTCAGCGACAACCTGGGCCACAGGCAGCACTGTATAATGGAATAATGTGAACTGGTTACACAGTCATTTGTGGAGACATTATTTTGCAAACAGGTACACATTACACAGATCAAATGTGAGTAATTTGCAACAGCATTTATGAATACAAAAAGTAATAAATTACTAAATCAGGGCAAGTGACACTGTATGTTCTTATGTAGAATGGTATATTAGTGAAGCAAGGAATGAACATAAATATATTATAATTGCACTGATAGCAACAATCTCTTTGTTGGCATTGGTTAGGAAGTAAAGTTTAGTCAAAAAGGATTAACAAAAGATAAATGCTGCGGTGGTGGTGCTGCGGTAGCATTGTCACTTCACAGTAAGACGTTATCCTGTTCGATTCTCAGCTAAAGCGTCTTCTGTGTGTAGACATGTGAATGGGCGTACCTTCGTTGAAGGTTGGGCGTCAGGGCTGGCAACTCGGTACGTAAAAATCTACTGCCAATCATTAACGAACCGGAGTTCTGCTGTGGTGACCCCTAATTGGGAAAAGCCGAAAGATACAACGAAGTAACACAGCATAAAGTAGAAAGATATCGTTATAGTCAGAAAAGGAGTACAAATGTATCAGTTTTCAGGTTCAGTATCTGAATAACAGACCAGCACACGAGTACTGAAATATTTATAATCTCCTTCTGGTGCATCATATACAGCTAGTATATAAGTACATGGAATTAATGGGTTTAAACCCTCATAGTACAGTCAGTTAAACACATTTGCATACTGGGGAAGAGCACTCAGAATTACTGTAGTACAGCGGGATCCATAGTATGTTAGTACTGTGTGTTACTTGTGTAAATATCCACAGTTTTAGAATAAAATAGTGCCAAAGCATGTTCTTCCTGTATCACTAGAAATCAAACCCACACCTGAGAAATACAGGAGATTTAATCCATCAGCATGCTGGACATGGTTACTCTATACAACACAGCAGCACCAAGATTCAAACCCATTGCCTTAGACTGCAACAGCAGTAATACACTAGGATAGCAGGATTCAAACCATTGCCCTTATAGACAGTAGGGGTAATACCTCAATATTCGCAAAAAGATAGATGGTAGCACTAAAAACAACCAATAATCCACCAAAAATGCTACTGGAGTCGCAAAAATGATTCCAAATGAATATATACTTGGTTTATTGTAATTCAACAGTCCATTAACGCACTTCACATTGACAAACACTGATACGCGTTTTCGTCCTTCTCTACCAGGACTTCATCAGACAACTTCCTAATGATTCTCAAACATTTATATACTTTAATTAATACTTAATTATCCAATAAAACAACAAAGACAATTAAAAACTAAATTCAAATACACCAATCATTTTGACCTATTCATGAATAGGGGGTAATACCTCACCAACTAGGGCATTATGCATTCAGTCCCATGGCCTCTGAGTGAGACATGACCAACATTAATGAAGTAACTAACTAGGGCAGTAGCACTTTTCTTTTATATGACAACACTTCATTTAAGTGGTATTTTTAATAAAGTACCACAGCAGGTTTAAGGACATATGTTTACAATTTTCTAGACATTTAGCAAATGCAGACAAATTATGTGTGCCAGTACAAGCAAAGGAAACGTACTGCAAAATATAAACAATTAACCTTGCATATTAGAAGGGCTAGTTTAACTTTCTAGGGTGTTACTGATACTAAGCACCTTCAGCATGGCATGGTGAATGAGGCCAAGAACTAATGTGACTAAACAAATGTAACATGCTGCAGTAAATTAGAAGCACTATACAGTAACATGATCAGGAAAGGAAAGGAGATGGTTTCATCTTACTGGAGGGTAATAGATAGTAGTTACACTACATATGCAAAAAGATTGCACTGTGCAAAAAAAAAATTGCAAAATGGCAAGTGATGACAATTTCTAAGTGCTGAAGCTTTGCTACAGAGCCTCTCATTTCATGCTTTGTTGATCACATTGTTTTGTATGTTCAGCTTAAGGTTCTTTGCACGGGGATTAAAATATAAACAGGCATCAGCCACAATTTGATAATCGAATGCCCATCTTGATATTTAACAGACATTCATAGCGCACATAGCCTGCAATCTTGTGTCAGTTAAAGGGAACCTGGATATAATAGAAAGAACATGGCATGCCTGCACTTTTTTTTTTCAGCAATTGATGTTGGCAGTTGCCCCACTATATTCAGTAGCTCTTTGATCTCTTCTGGTTGTAATCTTTAGCAGTGATACCTACAATTTGTTATTTTTTCAGACTTTTTTTCCAAATTGTGCTGTTTTACATTTTAGCAGTATTTTTATTCCTTGTGCTGTTAAGTACTTGCAACACTTTCTTCGTAAAACAAATGTGCTCATGTCCTTTCTGCTGATTTTCAGTTTAGGTATTTATTTTGCTTTGGAGAGGAATTTAAATTTATGAAGCCTGGGTCTGTTCAGGGAAAACATCAGTGATTGAGAGGCATAGTGCTAGTTTCCCAAGAAAGAATTTTGTGCTATTGGGTGAGATGGCTTGGTCTACCCAGACGTGTTCCAGGGTGTCTGGAATTGTACACCATCTTCCATAATTAAGCCACGCCCCCTCAAGGTTAGCCCCTGGCTTCCCACTCCCTCTTAGGATAGTGCATATTTTATGAACAACATACCTTCAGTACTGCAAAAAACAGGCTTAAGATAAAAACTCATTTAGCCACCCAGGCATTCTAAAAAAAAGCGATTCATTAAGACAAACTATAAAATGTGGTTAATTTGATATTTTTAATCTATTACTCAAATTCTAGCACATCTCATTCAGAGCTAGCCTTAATTGAAATGGTACCCTAGGCAAAGGGCTCCTCAGTACCCAAGTAACCACTGCTGTACCCTCCTTTTTCTTCCCCAGTTCCCCCCATCCTGACCTCCATATATCATCCAGATTACTGTTTTTGTCATTTTCTCATGTTTTTTTCATTCTTCAGCATTTCTTATATCCTTTCAACACATGCTAGCTGGAAAAGACTGCAAGGTAACAATGCAAAGTAAATAACTGAATTAAGCTGAGAGTTATTGATACATATATAATTGGGGCTATAGATACTCTTGAAGTGCATTTTACTGCTTTTGTCCAAAGCACCAGATAGCCAGTAATTGTGTGCAGTGCTGATATTTTTGATGGAAAGTGAAAGAAATTACAGTCCACTTGATACTCTTAAATATATTTGAACTTCCCCCCCAAAAAAACACACATGAGATTACAATACTAGGTTTAAATCAATTTTATCAAATTCAGATAAGTGACTGTCACTTAATAGGGATCAAACAGCAGGCTAAGTCACTTTTATCCACAGGAAGCCAATCTCCCATAAATTATAGACATTTTACTGACTGTGTACACCTCTGCTCTCTGAATTATTCTTTTTAATTGGTGGTTTAAAAACAGTAATAAAAGTCACAGTAATGTACTTCAGGATTGCTTCACACAAACACATAGTATTCTGTCTTACTTCTCACAGATGCATATTACTCCTGCAAAGCCAGACAATTTAAATTGCGCAGATGACAACAGGGTCAGTTACTTTCATCCACAGATAGCCCCCCCACCTTACCTTCACACATCTGTTATAGTCACTTCAATTTGCACTTCAGATATCTGATTGTAATAAAAATAATGACCATTTAATGCATTTCATGCTGCTGCCACACATTAAAGTATTTCAAGTTGATTCATACAAACCATAATTTCTCTGTAAAGCCAGAATAATAAACAAACAACAGGCAGTTACCTCTTCCACAGACAGCCCAATCAAGTATATCTATTTTGCCTGTGTTCACCATACCTTTCACCTCTCCAGATTTTCACAGAAAGTCCAAATGTTTGCCTAATATTTTTGGTCTGTTTATTATTTATTTATTTATTTATGTATTTATTTTGTATTTGTTTACTGGGAAAGTCTAACTGGGTCATGCAATACCCATTTTCAGTGGTAGCCTGGAGAAAAAAGTTCCAGATATATATAGTTAAGTCACTGATTATTAGTAGAGTAAAAGATTCAACGGACATTATAAAAACAAAACGTCATTCGCAATCTACACATGATTCATATATAGTAATAGGAAAAAGAGATGATTTAGATTGCATAGTAATACATACATTGAATAGAAATATTCAACAAGAATCTGACATGAATGATACATTAATACAAAACAAGTGGAAAAAGACTGTGGAAACAAAACCACTAATCCAATAAAACGATCGTGTCAGCACACAGGTTGCAAGTCCATAAAATATTTGTTGTATAAATTCCACAAGCGCTTTCACCCTAACTCAATTGTAGGGCTTTTTCAAGTATAAAAACAGTGTAACTGTTCAATCAGCCATCTTTAAATAACTTCATTTTGAAAAAAGGCACCAAAACCAGTCTGTCCTAAATTTAAAGTAACCACACACATTTTTACAGCTATCAAGTTTAAAAACACACATAAATTCACTTTGTTTACCAAACATTAATGAACTTGATAAAACTTTAAATCAAAGTAGTATAAACTAACACAAAATAAAAGTTCTATCTAAAAAAGAAAAGGGTATCAAAAATTTAAAATACTTTAAAATTATGTAAAACAATACAATCAAAATATTACTTTAATAATTGTTTCAGTGGTTGTTTTAAATAATTATTTTGATAAATCTTCCGCTTTTTTAATCAAATAAGGCTTAATAGAAATATGCTGATTTAGTCCCGGGAGTGGGTGGTGTTCAATCTAATTTGCCAGTAGGTCTCCCTACAGCATAGCCAATTCTCCCAATCTCCCCCTTTAGGGTCAATAGGTACTTGTTCAAGAATCCCAAAACAAAAGCCAGTGTGTTTCGGCTCCATTTGTAAATGTTTACTTAATGCATTATTAATATTCCCTTTTTTATGCTGTATAAATGTTCATAAATTCATTTGTTCAATGCTCTCTCTGACTTCCCTATGTAGAAACTAGGACAGTCTCTACACAGGGCTAAGTACACAATACCCTTAGTATGATAGTTACCCTTCTTTAAATAAATCCTACTGTTGCCATAATTTTTTAAGGTGATAGGTACTTCGTCCAAAATGTATCTACAATACCCACACCTACCACACCTACTAGTTCCCTTATCCAAAATAGTTGTACATCTATAATTGTTACTTACGAACACCTTTTTCAGATTTGTTCCTGTTTTATAAACAAAGTTAGGATGATCACCTACTTTGTGTACTAAGTCCTTGTTGTGCTTTAACATCTTCCAATTTCTCTGAATAAGGTCCTTAACTTCCCTTGTACTGTTACTGTGTTGAAGAACCATAGCTCTTTTAAAAGCTTGTTCACTATCCACTTCATGACCTTTTACAATTTCCAATGGTCTCCCCAAAATAGGAGAAAATCTAGTTGCACGACCATTTATAATTTCTTCCGATACTTCCTTTATTAACCTATCAGGATAACCCCTTGAACTAAACAAATCAGTAATAAAATCAATTTCCACTAAAAAATCATCCCACTCTGATGTCATCCTGGCCGCTCTGACCATTTGTTCCTTGACTATACTCCTTTTTTGTTTCCAGGGGTGATCACTATTATAGGGGAGGTAGGAATTACTGAAAATATTCTTCCTATAAATTCTTGATTTTAATCCCCCATTAGTTTTGTCTAACCTCACATCTAAATAATCATTTCCACCCTGGTCAAAATTAAATGTAAATTTTAAAAATCCAGTGGTGGAATTTAAAAACTCAACAAACTCCACAATAGTGTTCGCTGGTCCTTCCCAAATAATAAACAAATCGTCCAAGAAGCATCGGTATAATTTAATGTTATTGTTGTAAAAATCTGAAAGGAACAAGTGCTGCAACTCCCATTGTAAAAGGACAAGGTTAGCGTAGATGGGGGCACAAGCTTCCCCCATAGCTATGCCTCTAACCTGCTTGAAAGTTTCCCCCTCAAAATACACAAAATTGTTTTCCAACACAATTCTCATTAGTTCTATCAACAGGTCAATATCAAAGCTCAAGGTAGACTTTCTGTTTTTCAAAAGTAGCCAAAAGTAAACTAAACCCTCATCAGTTGGAATACAGGTGAATAAGTCAACCACATCAATGGTTAAAAAGTACACCTCACCTTCATAAGACTGCAGTGTCAAACCACGTAAAAAATCCCAAGAATCCTTCAACATATGCTCGTACTGACAGGAATATGTTTAAGTGTATGGTCCAAAAAAGATGCAATAGCATATGTTTTAGACCCCTTCCCTGACACAATTGGCCTATATGGAGGGTCAGTTGTACTTTTATGAATCTTTGGAATTCCAAAGAAAGTTGCTAGTCTTGGTTTCTTAATGGTCAACATAATACCAACCTTTTCATCCAGTCTACCTTCCATGATAAATTCTTCTATTGCTAGATCTATTTTCCTGTAAGAGATGTTGATCTCATTCATAGAAACTGGAATACAAACATCAGCATCCCCCAGGATGTTCAAAATTTTACTAGAATAATCAAAAGTGTTGACCAAAACCATACCGCCCCCCCCCCCTTATGAGGTTTCATAATTCAAATCCCCCTGTTGTTGAGTAAGTCCTCCAAAATGTGTTTTTCTCTTGTGGTCAAATTAGCCTTAAACAAAAACTTTTTCTTAATTTTTTATCTACACTCAATTCATATAAATCTAATGCACATGTCTCTTCAAACACCTGTAAAGCCGGGAGGAGAGGAGGGTTGAATGTACTAGCCTTTCTAAAGCTAGTTGTATCATAGCCATTGGTCTGCTCAAACATTAATGCAAAATTTAATTTTCTAGTGTACAATTTTAACTCTATGAGAGTATCACAAACATCAAATCTAACTGTTGGAACAAATTTAAAACCTTTTTCAAAAAGGTGAAAATGTTCTTCATTAATCTCAATCCCACTTAGGTTAAAAATTTTAAAACCATTGTAGGAATAAGTCACTTTGTCGGAGTCAATAACTATTTCCCTATTTACTCTTTTGTCCAAGTTAATCATTACACTTTTCCTTTCTTTTTTGTTGTTGTTTTCACTTGGTTCCTTCCTCTTCCCTTTCCCCCAGAAAAATCCTGTTCATTCAACTCTTTTTCTTCCCCTCCCTCAGCCAAGTCGGTGGTAACTACCACATCTTTGTCAGCATCCACAGTGGTGGGGTTAGGTGTAGAAATATTAATCAATGGGGTGGTTGGATTGTGGTGCAAAACATCCACAGTAATTTGTCTATTGTTGACAAATGTTTCACCTATTTTAGATTGTTCAACTGTTTTAGATTTGGTCAAGTCCCTTACTACTGTAGGATCAAATTGTTTGTATAAACTGTTCCTGCAAATTCTCCCTTTGAACACATAAGCCCTATGTTCACTGTATTGTTTCAAATCCCTTTCTAATTTTCTTTTTTTTCTTTCATATATTTCTTCACATTTTCTTTCAATCCTGTAAAAACTGTTATTATAACTTTCTTTATTAAATTCAAATAACAAATCCTCTCTGATGGATTCATCCAATTTCTCGGCTTCCTTTAACATCATATCCACCTTCATTTTAGCAAATTTTACCATCAGCTTTAAAATTTTAAAACCACATTCATCGAACACACTATTAAATTCATTAAGCATGTCCAAATCATAAGTAAAGCCCTCGGGGTATTTACACACACGTAACCCTTGTGGGACAACTTTTTTTGTTAAACATTCTTCTAAATATGCAATGTCAATATTAACACATTTTATTTTATACAATTTGTTTTCCAAATCCCTAATTCCATCTTTTAAAGAAGACACTATAAGAGAACGACCTGCCCCTTTAGACTTGTTTTGGTGGCAGGAATAATTGTTAAAAAAGTCTCCTTTACTTTGTACATAAACAAACCATTCCCTAACATTATGAAAACGCCCTGATTCATTGTTAATAACTTTATCAATCTGAGTAACAGTACCTTGGTGTACACGTACACCTTGTTGAACATTTTCACCATCCAAAATACTAGTAAGTCCACTGATAGCAACAGTAGACTCTCCCCTCCTATGGTCGTCACCCAATGTATGTTCAAACGTTTGGGAAGAATGGTTGGTTCCACATCCCTTATGTGGAACTGAGGTAAACTCACAAAGTGTTCCAACCTGTGCCCCCAAACCACCGGCATTCGCCTGAATGGGAACTTGTCTGTCTACCTCCTTCTGAACCTGTGCACATGGAATAGAACCATCAGGAGGTGAAAACACTTCCAAAATACGGGCCAAGTCTGTCTTTAGACTCTGCATTTCTGCACTAAGTCCCAAAATAGCTGCCGCTACTTCCTTCTGTGAAAAGATCACATTTTCGACCTCAGACTACCCAAACTCTTCCTCAAACGATAATTCTCTATTAAAGACTGCCATACTCTGTACGCCGACCTCCACAACACAAAACAAAAATAAAAAACAAGTGGAAAAAGATCATAGAAACAAAACCACTAATCCAATAAAACTATCGTGTCAGCACACAGGTTGCAAGTCCATAAAATATTTATTGTATAAATTCCACAAGCGCTTTCACCCTAACTTAATTGTAGGGCTTTTTCAAGTATAAAAGCAGTGTAACTGTTCAATCAGCCATCTTTAAATAACTTCATTTTGAAAAAATGCACCAAAACAAGTAAACATTTACAAATGGAGCCTAAACACACTGGCTTTCGTTTTGGGATTCTTGAACAAGTACCTATTGACCCTAAAGGGGGAGATTGGGAGAATTGGCTATGCTGTAGGGAGACCTATTGGCAAATTAGATTGAACGCCACCCATCCCGCGGGACTAAATGAGTATATTTCTACTAAGCCTTATTTGATTAAAAAATGGAAGATTTATCAAAATAATTATTTAAAACAACCACTGAAACAATTATTAAAGTAATATTTTGATTGTATTGTTTTACATAATTTTAAAGTATTTTAAATTTTTGATACCCTTTTCTTTTTCTTTTTTTAGATAGAACTGTTATTTTGTGTTAGTTTATATTACTTTGATTTAAAGTTTTATCAAGTTCATTAATGTTTGGTAAACAAAGTGAATTTATGTGTGTTTTTAAACTTGACAGTTGTAAAAATGTGCGTGGTTACTTTAAATTTAGGTCAGACTGGTTTTGGCGCCTTCAAAATTAAGTTATTTAAAGATGGCTGACTGAACAGTTACACTGTTTTTATACTTGAAAAAGCCCTACAATTGAGTTAGGGTGAAAGCGCTTGTGGAATTTATACAATACATATTTTATGGACTTGCAACCTGTGTGCTGACACGATCGTTTTATTGGATGAATGATACATTATCATAGACAACAAACAATAGAGTATGCAAAAGGGGAGGGGAATATGACCTGCTCATAGTCTGGTGTCAGATGTGAGGAAAAAGATAAGAATAAAATTGTATTGATAATAGTAGTTAAGGAGAAGAGAAGAAGATAAGGAAGGGGCAATGAGAATGAAAGGAAAGGATAAGAAAGTGATAGCAATGGGAGGAATAGAGGGAGAAAAGGTATGAGAGTAGGTGTAGAGGAAAGGATAGGGACAGAAGAGGAAGACAGGGTTTGGGAGAAAAGACGTAGACAGAGTATACGTCATCTGGGACTATTACAGCAGCATACCCATGTTTTGATTATTTATTCTTTTAAAAAGCATTTGAAGGAGTGCAGGTTAGAAATAGTTTTAATGACTAAGGAAAGGGAGTTCCAAAATTTTGCAACAGAGCAGGAATACAGGCTTAGACATGGAGCTTTGTTGGGTTTATGGCTTGCGAGGAGATCATACAAATTTTATTTTTGTGGTAACTCATTGAGGATTGAAGTCACTAAATAATTATCTACATTTGAGTTTCAGATCTCATATCATTCAGAAAATGTATACAAAGGCATCATCTGTTATTCCAGCAACTTTTTTTAAATCTACAAGAGCAGTATTCAAAATCTGTCCCTATTTTTGTGCATTTGTCCCCCCCCCATTATTTTTGTCTTTGTCCAGATTTTTTGTACAAAGAGGTTGATCACTCTTAATTAAAAAAATAAATACATATAAAATTATGAGTCTTACAATAACTTTATGTTTTTTATTTGCATATGTCAAATACAAGGTTTTGCATTAGCATACATATTCTGGAGGATGTGAAGTCTGAACCTCAAATGTCTATCATTATTTTTGAGACTAAAACAATCACCGATAGGATGAGAAAACCACAGATTTTCGAAGAGCAGACCAAAACTATGAGGTGAAATTGCCTTGGACAACTTGAGTTATGAATAAAGTTTGCTGCACTTAGTTTAATAGGAATACAGATTTTTTGTTGGTATACATTTTCAGAACATAAAGTGGTATGAAGCTGTAATATCCAACATTTTGAATGATTCTAATCTCAGGAAAAAACAT
This sequence comes from Protopterus annectens, assembly GCF_019279795.1. Lineage (NCBI taxonomy): Eukaryota > Metazoa > Chordata > Ceratodontiformes > Protopteridae > Protopterus > Protopterus annectens. The sequence continues at coordinate 1,581,627,589 of NC_056744.1, read as the reverse complement.
TTCATGACATTCTATGAATGAAGCGGCAAAAATATGAGGTAAAAATCAGGGATGCTCGGCAAACTCAGGGACAGATGAAAGGTGATTGATATCAGGCTGCTTGCAAGGGTTGAAAAAAATTACCTGCTGCAAACTGGACCTCTTTCTTTGACTCTACACATACCCTCATGATGTTGCCAAAAACATAACTCCTGATACTATTACTTCCCCTTACCAGCTATCATTCATACTTTCTGAGCTCCCACCCAATTTAATAGACAACATATCAGAGTCTTTGAGGCTCTGTGATTTGATGTCTAGATTGTGGGTCAGAGCCACAAAACCAAAATGCTCTAAAAATCAACTCATTTGTGGTAAGATGTATAGCAAACTGGCTGAAAGACAGAATCCACATAGTGCATGTTGCAGGTGTCTCATTATAAGGTATGAAAGCGCCCAGTGGTATTCCTCAAAACTTGGTGTTGGGACTTCTCCTTTTAGGTATTTACTTCTCAGATCTCAAAACATATAGCCAAAACCTCTGGCTAACAAAGTGTGCAGATGATTGTTTTTAAAGTCATCCTATGACACCCAAACCTTTCAGAATGAACTTGTTCAGATACACTTTGGGTATATTATAAACAGGACAAACTAAATGCTAAAAAGTGAAGTATCATCACTTTTAATAGATAACCCATCTTCTCTCTGTCTGGTCAACATACCTCTAGAAAACTAGAATGTAGCTAGGTACCTGTGTACTTGGGTTGATAGCACTCATTCTTTTGGCCATCATGTAACAATGGTTGTTAGGAAATCCTTTTACTTCACCCAGCTAATTACCAAAGAATATCAACAATGTGTAAAGAGATAAACACTCCATTATAGTTAGCATTGATTAGGTCAGTTATCTAGTACAAGTCCCATTGGGATGTATCCCACTAAGCATATCAAACAATTAGAAAGGCCCACAGGTTTCTAACCAAAGGGATCACAGGCCTAAAGTCCATTACTCACCAAGAAAGGTTGGAAGCTCTAACCCTTTATTCAGTGTTTTACAGACTTTTGAGTGGGGGATGCATGTCTCACTCTCCTTGTCATTAGAGACTTGATTGTTCTGGGCGTTCTGTTTCTCAGCAAATCCAATAGCTCCACAAATAACAAATCCAGAGATCTAAATCTTTACCAACAGATAAATAAAACACAGTAGAGGAGCATCTTTATACCCAACACTCTAAAATATCTGTAACAAACTTCCCCTGCATTTATAGTACATAGTACAAATAACTACCTTCCTTTAAATAAACTCAGTGGGTGGATGGGTATTCATAAAGTTATACAAGGATTGAATGGTTGGCACTCCTGGAGAAAGGAGGCACTGCTTGAGGGAAGGTACTGGAAAGGAGTGAATTATCATGCGATTCAGTGGCCTTTGAATATCTGTGAATCTATGAAAAGTACAGTTTTGTACCTACCATAAATGTAGATGTCCGATAGGTATGCATCTGCAGTCATAACATATGGGTTGTCCTGCCTCAGGCAGCCCTTCGGATCGGCATTCCAAAGTCTGGGTCTGGCCTCGGCTGATGTCGCACTTTCCCCGACGTCAGAGCGTCTGGGGTATAAAAGCATCAGCCGACGCCATTTTCCTCAGTTTTTCTTGCCCCAGATGCCAGGTGCCCTCTAGGAAGGCTAAATTTGGATAAATGCTGAAAAGTTCCAAACAATTGCAAATTATATACATGTATAAACAAACAAATACACCATAATAGATTCCCCCAGCTAGCTGAAAGAGGGGTAAGTACCCTAGGAATACCACAGAGGGGAAGGAGGGTGGGTAATCCTGACTGCAGATGCATACCTATCGGACATCTACATTTATGGTAGGTACAAAACTGTACTATGTCCTTCAAGGATGCATCTGCAGTCATAACATATGGGTAGAATACCATAGCCAATCTGGGGGAGGAGGTACTAAGATAAAGATGGTGTAGTTAAGATCCCCTGCAGCACTGCAGTTGCAAACCCTGCTCGGGATCTGGAGTATAGAGGTAGATTGTAATGCTTGGCAAATGTATGCACGGAGCTCCAAGTAGCAGCTTCTAAAATGTCCTTGGTAGCCACCCCTTGTAGGAAAGCTGTAGTGGTGGCTGTGGCCCTTGTGGAGTGAGGCCTGATGTTTTCAGGAACTGTCTTTCCATGAAAGGAGTAACAAAAACAAATGCAATTTCCTATCCATTTTGAAATTGTCTGTTTGGAAATTGCCCTTCCTTGCACCCCAGTTGCATATGCTACAAAAAGTTGGTCAGTTTTTCTGCTAGTTTTCGTTCTGTCCAAATAGTAGCATAGTTGTCTGTGTATATCCAGGGTGTGCAAAAGTTTTTCCCCTTTGTTCTGTGGGTTAGGGAAGAACATAGGCAAATGAATAGCTTGGTTCAAGGATACCCTAGATACTACCTTTGGCATGAAAGTAGGATTGGTTCTTAGTGACACTCTATCCTGGTATAAAATAAGGAAAGGCTGTACTGCCATTAATGCTTGTAACTCAGATACTCTTCTTGCTGAAGTGATTGCCAGAAGGAATGCAGTTTTCCAAGATAAAAACTGTAGGTCTGCTGATGCTGCTGGTTCAAAAGGAGGTAGTGTCAGCTTTTCCAGCACAAAATTGAGATCCCATGCAGGTAGTGGGGGTCTTCTTGGAGGTTTAACATTTTTGATCCCTCTCAAAAATTGCCTGAGAAGAGGGTGTGAGAAGATAGGTGGATCCATATTGTATTCTGCTGAAATTGCTGAAGCATGAATCTTAATGGAAGAATAAGACAGGCCATTGTGGAACAATTCTGCTAAGTATTCTAGGATGTGTGCTAGGTTTGCCACTGTGACATCTGTGCCCTTTGATGTGCTCCAAATGAGAAATCTCTTCCATTTAGCTGAGTATGTCTTCCTTGTGGAAGGTCTGCGAGCCTCCAGGATAATGTCCTTCACCCTCTGAGATAAACCAGTTTGGCTGGTATTTAAGGAATTTTCCAGGCAGTTAGCTGCAATGTTTTCAAGTTGGGATGCAGGGTCTTGAAATTGTTCTGTGTTAGAAGAAGAGGCCATAGGGGAAGAGGCCATGAATTTGCCTGAGACATGCTTCTCAATAGTGGGTACCAGTGTTGTCTTGGCCAGTCCGGAGCTATTAGTATCACTTTTGGCTGTTCCTCCCTGATCTTCAGTAGAACCTTGTACATCAGTGGGAGAGGTGGAAAGGCATATACTGTTAGGGCATTCCAGCTGAAAGAGAGAGAGTCCACCCTCCATGCTTGTGGGTGGTAAGTCCTTGAGCAGAATGTCTTCAGTTGGTGGTTGAGTGGGGAGGCGAACAGATCTATCTCCGGCATTTCCCATGTCTTTGTTATGAGTTTGAAGATGTCTGGATGCAGCATCCATTCGTGTGCATCCATGGTAGTTCTGCTTAAGCTGTCTGCTAGTGCATTTTCTTTTCCTGGTACGAATTGGGCCTGCAGCTGGATATTGAGATTCAGGCATAGATTCCACAGATCCATAGCCATCCGGCATAGAGGGTAGGAATGTGTGCCTCCCTGTTTGTTTATGTACCACATGACCGTGGTGTTGTCTGTCCTTATTAACAGATGTCCTTGTTGGAGGAAGAGTCTGAATGCCTCAATTGCATGCCTCACTGCCAGCATTTCCTTTTGGTTTATGTGCATGCTTAGCTGTCCTTGAGGCCATAGGCCTTGGATACGTTTGTCCTCCATGTGTGCTCCCCATCCTCAGTCTGAGGTGTCCGTGGTGATGGTCTGCCTTGTTTTTGGTTTTTTGAAAGGCAACCCTCTGTTGGTCTGGCAGGCCTGAGCCCACCACAAGAATTCCTTTTGAAGGCATGGAATGATTGGTATCATGGTTTCTAGACTGTGACTGTGTTGAGACCATACACACCTTAGGTACCTTTGTAATTTCCTCATATGCAGCCTGGCATGCGGAATTAAAATTATGCAGGATGCCATGTAACCCAGGGCCTGCAGGACTTTCCTTGCAGTAAGCTGAGTTTGTCTTGTCAGAGTCATGAAGTAATCTGGAAGTTGTTTTTGTTTTTCTTCTGAGAGAAAAGACATCTGGGTGATTGTATCCAGATCCACACCCAAAAGGGTTATCCTTTGGGATGGTACTAGTCTTGACTTTTGGATGCTGACTGTGTATCCCAGGGTCTGTAGCAGGTGTACGGCATAGGCCAAGTCCTTTAACAATTTTTTCTTGTTGTCAGCTTGTATTAGGCAGTCGTCCACGTATGGATAAATTTGAATTCCCTGAAGTCTGCAATGTGCAATTACTGATGCCAGGCATTTCGTAAATACTCTGGGCACAGTAGATAAGCCAAAGGGCAATGCTGAGAATTGATAATGCTCTGATCCTGCAAGAAATCTGAGGTGTCTTCTGCAATCTGGTCGAATAGGGACTTGCAGGTATGCCTCCTTGAGATCTAGAGTTACCAGCCAAGACTCCTTGCCCAACATGGGAAGAAGTTGCTGTAGGGTCAGCATTTTGAATTTTGGCACAATCAGATAAGTGTTCAGTGCGGACAGGTCGAGAATAGGCCTCCATTGGTTTTCTTTTTCTTATTACAAGGGATAGCCTGGAGTAAAATCCTTGGCCTTGTTCTGTACATGGTACCTTTTCTATAGCTTTCATCTGAAGTAATTTGCTGATTTGTCTGAAAGCCTCTGCCTTCTGGTTTGGTGGAAGGTTTGGCATTCCGCTTCTTTTTGGCAAAGTGTGGAAGTGAAACCTGTATCCTTTGTCTATTATTTGCAATGTCCATGTATCCTTTGTAATGCAATGCCAGTTTTTTGAGAATAAAGCCAGTTTTCCACCCAAGGGTGCTTCCAGTTGATCCCTGGTAGGCGGAGTCAGAGTCAAGTCATTGGGTCTGTCCTGTAGTAGTGGTTGTAGTTGTAGCTGTTGCACTACTCCTCTGGTTGGCAGGCTGCCACTGACGGCCTCTGTAGGGGCCCTTCGATTGACCTCTGCCTCTAGGGCCTGTTCCTGCCTCTCTGTGCTCTGGACGAGTCTGGAAAGGACCAATTCTTTGTAGGCCAGTTTCTGCTGAACCTCGGTGGTTGAACTTGCAGGAAATCTTTAACTGTTTGCACAGATTTTGCTTTTTCTTCCACCTTTTTTAGAATCTCCTGTGCAGGGGAGCCAAATAAATTTTGTTTCTCCATTGGAGCATCGAGGAGTTTAGCTTTGACATGGTCTGGCAAAGATTGCTCCTTCAGCCAGGCATGCCTACGAATAACTGCCCCAGTCATAGCCAATCTAAATGAAGTCTCCAGTCCATCATAGCCACATTTTAAAAAATGATTACTGACCTGTTGTGAGTTATGTACCAAATCCTGGAGGGATTTACGGGCTAAGGGTTCAGGAGAAGAAAGTTTCTTATTCAGTTTATCTAACAAAAATTCTTGGTACTGTATCATATGGAATTGACAGTTTAATGCCCTGGCAGAAAGAGTAGCAGATGTATAAACCTTTTTTCCCCATCTCTCTAAAGCTCTAGACTCTCTTTCAGAGGGTAGGGGATTTTTAGCAGTAGCGGCTGCAACCCCTTTAGGGCCCAGAGTAATAGTTTCTGGGTCGGCAGAATGGGCTTTATACAAATGGAAATGAGAATCCGGGACCCTGTAGTATCTGTCAGGTTTGGCAGGGGCCAGAGGAAGAGAATCAGGGGCTGTACTGACATCATTGTACACATCATCAATTACATTCAGAACAGGAGGTATAGCCAAGGGCCTATGCTGAGGCAAATGCAAAAAGGTCCTTAATCTTTTTCTAGAATCAGAGAAATCCTGACCTTGCCATTGAAAGTGCTCTCTCATGGAGTGTAAAGTCTCCCCAAAGGAAAACTCTTCAGGAGGGAGGCAAGGATAGATTCCTCTGCATCTGAATCCTCGTAAGGCGAGCAGGCCCCTTCCTGGTGGTCTGATAAATCAGATCCATCCGTGGAGTAATCTGAGGAGTGAGGTTCAGATGGGTCAGTCCTGGGCCTTTTGTCTGGAGGAGGTTGAGAGGCCCTGTCTGGGTGAGGTTGTGAACCCCTTATTAAGGAGATAAGGTCCTCAGCAAGGCTGAGGATCTGTGAACTTGATGTAGGCCTCTGGGATGTAGATTTGGCAGACAAAGCTTTTGAAGGTTTGGCAGCTTTAGCCCTGGAGAAGGCTTTAATAGACATAGAAGCTGGGGGCCTAGCTGCCCCACGTGCAGGGGTAGAAATGTCCAATGGTATGGTGTCGGATAATTCCTGAACACTAGCTTCGGTAGGGAGTTCTGAAGCCGACTCAGCCAGGGCCTCTCTGGCCTCGGTGGTCGGAGGTATGGTTTCGGTAGTAGGAATCGTCATGGATTCGGTTTCAGCCGAAACCGAGACACTCACGGTAGGCCTAGCCGTGGTTTCAGCCGAAACCACGGGCCGCGAGTGTCGGTCCTTTTCCTTGCGTTTTTTGACCATATGCGAAGTCGAAGTCTCCGACGATATTTTATAAGCAAAAGCGGCTCCAAAAAATTCCTCTGCAAACTCCGACCGACGTCTAAGAGTCCGTCGGTTGAAGGAGGCACAGGCTAAACAAGCTGATACGTCGTGGTCTGGGCCTAAGCAAGGAAGGCAGTAAGAATGGAAATCTTTATGAGGTATTTGTTTCCCACAAGTTAAACAATTATTTACTTTGTCTGACATCGGCTGAGGCAAGAAAGAGTCCCCAACGGGGTACTTAGCTTTTTTCGAAGTCTTCGGTAGCTGAAATCTCTGGATCTGACTGACCGGCACTTGCGAACAGCTTCTGCTTCGGGCACTGCGCGGCAAGAAAGACTGAGGAAAATGGCGTCGGCTGATGCTTTTATACCCCAGACGCTCTGACATCGGGGAAAGTGCGACATCAGCCGAGGCCAGACCCAGACTTTGGAATCCGGCCGACCAAAGGGCTGCCTGAGGCAGGACAACCCATATGTTATGACTGCAGATGCACCCTTGAAGGACATCAGGGATCACCAGAAATACTGAGCCATGGAATTAGACAGTGGTATTGTCAGCAGTGAATTAAACTGGCAAAAGGTATGAAAATGGTTTTGCTTCTGCTTCACTTTACTGCAACAGCCTTGTCCATCCAGTGCACTGCATTTTCACTAACATTTGGCCTGGCTAACACTGATGGGAAATCTGCACCTGGCACTGTATGGATTTACAGGTGTGATCTGTTACTGCATTCAGTATGGTGAGGAGTCTTATATCATTAGTGAAATGAGCATTATTCAATGTTCCAGAGGAATTTAGTATTTGCTTTATATATGCTTTCAGTCACATTCTTGCTATATGTAAGCAGTTCTATTTAGGTTACAAAAGTGGAAGTAGTTTACTACTGTAGATACCACGTGTTCTGCATAACTAAACACAGCGAGTTTGACTTTCAAGTAAGGAAGCAGATCACTGAAGGGGTGGGAGCTAAAGCAGACTAATGAATATCAGGGGGCGGCTACATTTAGCTTTGATATGAATATATAGTTTACAGCAGAGGCAAATGCATTCATTGACATGAGATTTTTCATGGTTCTTGGAATAGTGCTCCAATATTTGGAGATATAATTTGAGAAATTACTGGTGCCGTAGTTTAGTTTATACCTAAGTATCGAAAAGGCAGAGTTAAGAATGGGCATGGGACAGGCAGCATCAGATGTTAAGGAGGTTGTATATAACATCGCAGGCCTGAAGGATTAATTATCATGATTACTCAACTTTGGACTGCTTTCCATCTCTGTAGCGGGAAGTGTACAGGTGTTCTTTACAAGATGATTTTGCAAACTTTATACAGCATGATTTGTTTTCGAATTCAACCCAGTAGTTATTTCATTTTTCAGGCATTCATAAACAGTACACTTTTGTTCTTTTATACCTTCGATTTTCTGCATAAAATTTCTAGAGTCTATAAAGCACCAGGAATACATAATTCTTCATGTTTTGTTCAATGAATATGAACAGAAAATTCTCACAATTATCTGCAGGATGGGCTGACAGGTGGATTCCTGATCAGTAGCTAGCACTTCCTGTTTGTAAATGGCACCGTTTTCAGTTGCAGCAAAATTCTGGATATTAGTACCTGAACCTGGAGGCCAAAGATTTCCTTACAAGATCTCTGGTGGTTATTGAACACTTGCATGATTTCAAATGTATACAGCATTGAACAATGCCACCTAACAGTGCATGGTTCACCATTTCATTTCTCAGCTAGGATGCCTTCTATGTGGACTCTGCATATCTTCCTGCCCTGTGTCCACATGGGTTTTCAACAAGTACTTCAATTTCCTCTTATTGGCATTCTGTAAAATTTCCTGTAGTTTTGTATGTGTGTTTCCATGCATATGTCTGTGTGTGCGTGTGTGTGTGTGTGTGTGTGTGTGTGTGTGTGTGTGTGTGTGTGTGTGTGTGTGTGTGTGTGTGTGTGTGTGTGTGTGTAACAGTGAGTCTGTATGTGTATCTTGTGTTGGGCTGGCACTCCAATTCAGCATGGGTTTTTATTCCTTGTATCCACTGATGGCCAAGACAGCTATAGCTCCCCTGCAACCTTGTAGGTAACAAGAGAATGAATAAATGATTGATCCAAACTTTTCCAAAAATAACACTATACACCATCATAATTCAGTAATGTAACACACAAGATCCCAAATGTGTGGTGTGAGAAGCTTTACTTAGCGGCAACCCTGACAAAATATACTAACCTGATGCTGCCATACATTGTACTGTTACAGTTCACAGATAAGTGGCATTTTCTTTTTCAGGATGTTAATTCTCAAGATGACATAAACAGTATATTGGACTTACATGATTTTGTGCTTGAGGTGAATGAACCATTTTTGATTACTACACTGGTACAACTATCCAAAGTGGACTTTGCAAAATATCAAGAGCAGTTATTTTTTCTTTCTTTAAAATTTACATTTAGAAGGACACCAGAAGTAAAATATAAGTACATTTAAATCAGTAAACCAAGTCTAACAAATTCATTGACTCGAGATCCTGAATTTAAACAAAAATTTTTCCTGGTCTGCTCCTAAAGGATCCATACATGAGCCATTAAGCAACCTCTTTGAATATCAAAGGAAGCACACAGATGAACAAAGTACACCTCCTGCATAATTATGCATAGGCACATTAAATTTCCTTTTGTAATTTTAACACATTCTGGAAATCTGACATCAGTGGATGATCCTGCCTTTCATTTGTTTGCATGTACTGATTGCAGATGTTTTAGGCCCTGTTGGAGACACCTTATCTATTAGTGTTGGGCATATGGCATCTGTTCCTCAGTACTGCTCTGGCTGCTGCTTAGCTACTGTATGTATCATTATCTCTGTTATTGTACTGTGAATTGATGACCTGCCTTTGGCAGAACTTGGTGTTTTAGACCTGTAAGATATCTTGTTTGGGGTAACTGTTGTACAATGTTCTGCCTGCTATTTCTGTACTTTAGTTAATGTGCAGTCACATATTCATTCCAAGAATGTAAGTGAGACTTTATTCACAGCTGTCAGAGACCATTCAATATTCAAAATCCACTTGTCCATACTATTTGAAGGACAATTTTCTTTTTACAACAGAGCACAAAATAAACAAAGCAGGAGAAATCAGGTAAAAACATAATAAAAAGTAGGTAAATGCCACCATATTAGGCCTCCAGGAAATATTGTAGAAAGTGCAACTGCCTAATGAGCAGATTGGTGAATACTGTCTGCATATTTAGGTTTCTTTTGCTGTCCCTGCCTGCCATACCTTACTTAAAAGAAAGAAATAACACACAGAGTAAGGTTTAGTGCTTCAGATTAAATCTTCAAGTAAAAGACTGGAATAACAGCTTGGCAGGAGGCCTCCTATACTGTCAAGGGAATGTTCTTTCCTTTACAATGTGCCTAATTTTAATCTTAGGACTCTAGGCCTCAGCAAAGCCATGTATTAGACTAGGAAGCCATTCCTCAAGCTGGGCAGTACAGATGATAGAGGAAAGCAACAACAATAAAACATACATTTTCCAGCCTTTGTACAAGAGGCAAACTCCCATCATATTTCTTGAATCCCTGAGTTAAGCATGTTTACAAAATCTGCATGCTGTAAGCAACTTAGATTATGTGCTTACATGCACTAGAAAATGACGGAGTGACTGCATATTCCATATAATACTGGAAAACATATTCCACATCATTTATTTAAGCCCTTGAATGAAATCCTACAGTAATAAACTTTCTAATGCTACAATGTTATTCATATATAACTTTTTTATATATGCCTAGATGTATTTTTGTATTAAATTACAGGACTGAAGGGAAGTATAAAAGGAGATCTATGTTGCTTGTGTAAATCTGTAAATGCATATGGTTTGAAACAGCCTGTCGCATCCATTTCCTTAAGCGCGGCACAAAAAATTCTAGATATATAAAAAACAAAGTTTGTGTCACGAAAGTGGTATTTGTAAATACAAGACATGAATTTTAGCAATGCTCATCTTCTTTAACAGAGGTCTACAGTATAAAATGAAAAAAAAAATACTGTATATCAGGTGGTATAAAATAAACTGTGTATGATATCACTGATGTCTTGAGGCCCATTTTACTTTCTTGTCTTCCAGTTTCCAGATATCCTCCAGTCATTTATTGTACCCCCACTGCACCATAGCAGAGCAATGAACCAATAAGGGAGCATTCGTTTTTATATAGTAAGGTGGGTTTGCTTTCCCTGCAGTATGTGACTCTAAAGGGTTGCAAGAACAGTTTACAGCTGGAGACATCCCAAGAGTGTGTGAGCTTTTAGCTCTTACACATCAAGGAATACTGTGTTTTGTTAAAATCAGTCTGACCCACTACTACAAATCATATGATTATCTTATATGAAAATTAGAAGAAAGTGATCACATTTTTCCCTGTGATGGCAAGAGATACTGCATATGTTGATCTGAGATGCTGCGCTTTTAGTTTAAGGTATTTCAGAAATGTGCAATTATAGCTAATTTCTCTGTGGGAGTACATATTAGCATACTTGGCCACTTCTTCTAGCTTGCATCATGCCTGAAGTGTGCAGATGGTTTAGATTCACACCCTGTTATGTATCTACTTGTCTTGGTCATTGGCACACCACATGTGTTGCGCATACTAAGAAACCCACACGTAGACATCTATTTCATTTAATTTTTGGTGACTGGAACTGGTCCAGTAGTAAAAGCAGACACATGGTTAGAACATGCACACCACTATATTTACAAGATTATAAACAAGGGGCAACTAGTATTTACTTAAACATCACATTTCGGTGCAGCTTTGTGTACTACTGAGCAGACAGTTTGCGTATGGTTTGGGCAGATTAAAAAAAAGGATGTACAGCCATAAGGTTAAAAAAAGAATCTGCAGCATTCCTGAAATAATATCAGTGGTAAATATTTTGGCAAAACAACTAAAGAAAAGGCTCACACTGGGCTGTACTGTGTTTCTGTTGTACGATTTATTATCTGTTGTGTTGTCATTTTTGCATAGTTCATAAGACAGTTAATTCCCTGTAACTCTGAAATTTCTTGTAGCCCTATTACAACAGGCAAATCCTAATGCTCACAGGGTTTAATCAGAATGTCACTCCTTCCTCTCAAAGGTTTGTTTTGTGCATACTACACTAGATTTGATATATATATATATATATATATATATATATATATATATATATATATATATATATATACATAATACCATTCAGAAATTGTGTATATATGTACTAATCCTTCTCAAAACAGATCTGGTACATGTCTGTGAAGCACTTATAAGAGACATACAAGTGATCAATTCCAAGTACATTGGGGGTGTCACAACTTGAAAGATGATGAAACCAACTCTGAGGTTGCACAGTCTTAGACAAAGCTAAAAATTAGTTTTGCTGATAGCCAGTCCATTTAAAAAGATAATTTTTGCTTTTGTTTAAAAGCAATCCAGTGACACAAGCCATATACTAGTCAAAGCACACCACATTACTGTAGCATATCCTTCAACAGACCATTGAGGAATGGCAGATACAAATAAAAATAAAAACAAGTTATCACAACTTAAACTTAAAGCACAGTGGTCAGTTTCTGAAGCAAGTATTAGTAACAAACTCTTTAATTTTTGTATAGCCTTAGTGTACACTTTTTTGTTTTTGCATTTTATTTTGTTTTGTTGATAAAAAGGGCCCCTGGAAATTGTCTTGGAGCTGAAAACTCTTGTCATGGCATCATGAAATAGTGACTCCACAGTTCCCAACTACCTAAATGAATGTATAGGTTGCTATATTTCTGTGCTGAATGAATCAACAGGAAAGACAAGTTCTCAGCTAGGTATTGCAGGTAGAAAAATTTACATAGACAATTAACACATATGATGATGCTGTAGTGCAATCACAGTGTAAATAACCAGCTGTTCTTCTAAAGAAAATAGTTGGTTTTACTTACCCAGAATGCTTTGCAGATGTACATACCTACCATGGCATCATTTTATGGGCATAGTTACAGAGAAAAGCTCAGCACATAATGAAATATAAAAAACACTATAGTCTTTATTTTTTTTTTTTGCAAAAATTGCTTCTAACTTTAACACAAGGACCATGACTAGAAATTAAAGTAATTATAAAACAAAGATGTTTCAGAAAGTGACCTGCATAGGTAAAAGTAGATATGAGCTCATTTTATAAACACAGCAAATCACTTCAAAGTACACTTTTCAGAGAATTAACTATTCATGCAATTAAATCATTAAAGCAATGTTTTGTAATAGTACCCTAGATGGTGTACGTAGATTCCCAACAACCTGTATCGCAACAAGCCTTGTGCTTAAACATAAACCTAAGGCCTTTAGGGTCACAATGTCTGAACTTTAAGTGTGGACTGTACTGAAAACCACTACTTTGCATGTGCTGTTCTGGGCACTTGGATTTGTAAACATTGCAGTGACTTCACCAGTCAGAACACTGAAATGTTTCACCTTCAATAAGTACTCTTTGAGTCTTTTATGTGACTTTGAATTGTAAGAGGTCCTCTCTTTTGATAACCCTCAGTAAGTAATACTCCTCACAAAATGCTTTCTGGAAAGGGGGGAATGGAGGGTGATGTATGGCACTGTGAGCAGGAATTAGGTGGACAAGTGGTAGTATTCAGAATGTGTGTTGTGTGTGTACAACTCCAACCACAAGAAATGAGTAAGCACTGCTTAAGGCAAGCTATCCTAGAGTCTGTGATTTATTACTAACTACACCATAGCTAGAAGGTCAGTCAGTGACACACTTACAGTTATTACTGCTATACACTTTAAAGCAAATAAAGAGCTACTGTGGCCTGACAGCCTTCCTAGGTTTTCTCCATTAAATATTCAAGCAAAGTTGCATCAAAAAAATGTATGGTTATAAGTACCATTCTTCAACTTCCAGTCTAATGATACACAATTTTTTTGAAACATAAGGACAAAAAACCCAGCCACAAAATAACAACTAATTATCAACCCCCGGTGAAGTGGTTGTACCTCTGTGCCTGCATGCTTGGTATAATAACCTCAGAGGTACCACAACCTCAGGGGAAGTTTCAAATATTCGGAAAATGGTTGTTTGCCGAACAGGACTTCAGTGAACCAGTAGTTAATGGACTTTTCACACTGTTTCTGTGTCACTCTGCTATATGCTACTTAATGGCACCCTCAAATTCAAGAAGCAGAATCTTCTCTCTTGGTCACAGTTCTATTAATGACTTTGGTTATCTAGTTTTCCCACAGCATCCCGAAGTAGTTTCATTGTTAAATTGCATTTGCAGAAGTTTTATCCACAACTTACAGTCACATAAGCAGGTTATCTGTCTTTGTTCATCATTCTATTGCTGCTAATAAAATGTTACCATATCTGTTTTGTTTTATTAGTCCCTCATTGTTCTGGGAGCCCTGTGTCCACCATTTTACATACTGAACCTTGATCATGCTCTGCTATGTCTAGTAAACCTTCTCATCATCTCAATAGTCTGGCAACAACCTCCACACAGTGTATACACGAGCAGATGATCAGCTAACAGAAGGCAAAACAAGAACATGTGCCTTAGAGTACTATATGTAACAACAGAGTGCAAAGCCATCCATTTAGCTGGAGGAGATAAAGTCCCAAGAATGTTGCATGTGTTGTCTAAATTCATTTTGTTAGTTCTGTTCAAGATGAATACGTTTACTGCATTACAAATTATGGTTGGCTGGATCTGTGGTGCAGATAGATAAAGCCCTGGCTATGATCCAGACATACCAGATTTCATTAGTGGCCTGGACACTGAAGGAGTCAGTGTAGGTTATGTGGGAGTGAATGGACTTTGTCAGTCTGTCTAATCTTACTGGAGTGATAGCAGCTCAAGGCCTATTGCAAAAGTGCATGTGGTGGAGGTTGCATATCCAAGCAGTGTAACACAAAGACCAGAAATGATTGCCAGCCAAGCAATGTTCATATTGTAGGAGGCACTATGGAATATTAAGAGGCATAATTTCTAACTGAGGCGCACAGTATGGGATCTCCATTTGCTCAAAAAGCTGCCTCTGGGAAAAGAATGTAGGGCTTAAGTTAAAAAAAATGATGGCTGCCTGGATAATTTCCTCCAACTGACACTTCTTGTCCACAAAAAAAATGAATGGCCTGAACAGATAACTAGAGGGATTACTGTCAGTGGGTAATGGGGAGCATACCCCTCAACTATCCAGATTTTCACAGAATGTCCAGATTTTTTCCTATTTTTAGTCCATTCTTCATAAAATGTGTTGTTTTCTGGCAAATTACTGATGACTGAAATCAATAAACAATAACAGACATTTGAGTTTCAGACTACATATCTTTCAAAAAAATCATGCTAACACAAATCCTCTTATTCTACTAACTTTCTAAGTTTATAAGGTATTTTTAAAATATGTCCATATTTTTGGACCTTTGCTCCCCCCCCCCCCCCCATTATGTTAGGTTTTGTCCAGATTTCTTGCGCTAAGCGGTTGAGAGGTATGATAGGGAGAAGAAGTCTGAGGGAGGGGAGTTGAAAAACAAATATGACAGTAGAAATTATTTTCTTCTTGTCCATCTTGGTCATAAAAACTGTTCAGGTTAACTTCTGCTTGACAAGCAAGTCTGGCACACCTATTAATGTAGTCTGAATAGGAGTAAAGCGAAGAGCTAGAGAATGTTATAATATCACTTCCACAGACAACCTGAACTCAACTGCTTTGATACTCCTAGCCTTCCAGAGCATCCAGTCCTTGAGTCTTTAAATATTTGTACAAACAGATAAATGAGTTACAATAGAATTCAATTTATCAAACAAAATCCACAACAACAGTTTATTAAAATGATAAAAATCTAATACCAAGTCCATACGCACTTTGTTAGCAATATAATTGCTAAACAAGTGTGCAAAAAGAGAAAGCAAGGCAAAACAGAACTTTAAGAGCTAAGTGATCACGTCTCATTCCATGGCAGAACTCAAAACTACAAAACTAACTCAAATAAAATGTATAATATAATAAAATTTAAGAAACAAGAACAGTTACACTTAAATCTAAAGTAAAATATTAATCACAGTAAGTCAGTTAAAACCAGAAACATTGGCATTGACAATGTGATCTTATATTTATTAAATGTTAAAACTGTGAAGCAAATATCACAGAAGAAAAATGAATGTATCCAGAACAGATAATTTCAGTAAATCCAGTATGTTTTCTTCCAATCTGCAGCAAGCACTGAATAGCAGAATGCTTTTAAAATTGTTCTTTGAGTAACTAAGTGAGACTATTAGATAAAGCAGTAGTCTGCTTAAAAAATATAAGACTCCGTAGATTCAATCAGTGATCTGCATTTGGGGTCTCTGGAAGAATTCAAATGTACTTATCTGGTAAACTGTGAGCAATTAAATTACAAATAGCAAAATAAAGCATAAACTAGATAACTAAGGTAACAAATAAGTAATAAATCAAGGCCAAAACCAGTGTTGTTCATAGTGTTTGTTACCAAAAGCCAAGTCAAACAAATGTGGTTTAGGGCAAGCTTTGAAAGACACCAATATAGACGACATCCCATGCCACTGAGGTAGTAAGTTCATTCTAAAGAAACATGTCTGATGAACAAATGAGAGCCCATCATAACACACAAGCTGCACCCCCTGAAACCACTAACAGCCCCAGTGTGGCAGAGTGCATCAACCAAGGAAGGCAATATGGAATAATGGGCTCTTCTGAGTAAAGGGTACCCATATCATAAGGAGTAAAAAAAAAAAAAAAACAATATTATACTCAGCCACAGGGGGAGCCAGTGAGGCCTTTGCAGAATGTGAGCAATATGCTGGGAATAATGAGTTACTGTGCGTAACAAGTCAGTGGAGTTTTGTACTAGCTGTTTCGGTGCTGAGTCAGAAGCCAGTACGGAATCAAGGTGAGAAGAAAATAAAGCATGGATGACAGTTGAGGAGTCTTCTGCAGTATCAGCTTTATTGGAAAGGCTCACCCAGACTCTGCTACACTTTGTTGTGAGGGAAAGGTTGGTTTGCTTTTTATTTGTTTTATTTTGTATTAGTTTATTGCCTTTTTATATTTTGAGTGCTGTGATTTGTTTTCTATACCTTGTGTTTTGCTTGTGTTCTGCTTTTAACTGCATATTAAAACTTCAAAAGACACCACAACTCTGTCTCTTCTGAGTCAGGTAGAAATTTTTCCCCACCCTTCCACCCTGTCACTGTTGTATTCTTAAATACCACTGTCTTTCTAGTTGCCTGCCTCTTATGTTAATTTGACCATATATCTCATTTCCTCTCTGCTTTCACTGGCTTGTGTGAGTAAGCACAAAATTATCATTTTGTGAAATCACTCCTCTTCAACTATTTAAATTTATTGGCCATCCTACTGTATTCCACAGTACCAGAATACAAAAGTGACCACCCCCTTTCAATCTATCTTGCTGTTTTAAAAATAGTGACTCCCCACTAAAACTTAACTTTTTAGACAGGTAAAACTTAAGTTACCTACCTTCACATCTAACTTTTTTAGTGCACACTACACACTGCACTGTTTAGGATAAGCAACTTTTTTTCATCTTACCTTTAAGCATCCCTGTGACTAGCACTTGCTCTAATACCTGCTGGAAAGCACTAGGAAGCCTTAAACTGATACAAGCACTCAACTCTCCTTATTAATAAGGAGAAATTAATCATAGGCACTAAGCAGCCTATACTTGCAAATTACCTTGCTAAGGTAATGGAAAACAGCTCCTGTACTTTTCAAAAAAAGCACCAAACCAGGCATGTCCAAGGGTCAGCTTCCATTGATTTCTCCAGTCCACCTGGTGAATCAGGCAATGCAGTAATTGCCTCATGTACACAGACAACCCTCTCCTCCTACCACCCAACACTACAACCTGTGAGAGATACACTTACATATCCAAATTGGAAGCAAAGCTCTCTCCACCCAAGATTGTGCTAGACAGTCAAGAGGAGAAGGTTAACAGCTGCACTACACCTCAAGCAACACATAGCCCTTCTAAACTCACAGCACCAACACCCACACATAGCAACACTAAATCCACATATGCGGTGGCCCTTAACTATAACCTGCCCAAGTGACAAGGACCTCCGAAGCTGAAACACAAACAAACATAAATCACAACCAAAGTGTCACATAGCTCACAACACCAGTGTGCCACCCAGCAACAGCCCCTAAAGCAAGACAACGTACCTAATACATTAGTCATAGGTGATTCTATAGTCAGGCACACTGATGTCCCACTCACCAGGCTGAACAAGGAGAAAATTACAGTCAGCTGCCTGTCGGGTGCCAGGATCCACCACATAACTCATGCACTCAAGTCACTCCACAACAAGTACAAATATGACTCTGTCATTGTCCATGTTGGAGTGAATGACTTGAGATGTACCTCCCTGGACTACATGAAAAGAGACATGGAAGAGCTCTCAGATCATGTGGCCAAGGCAGGTATGACACTAACCCTGAGTAGCATCCTGCCTTCGCCCAGAATGATACCTCAATATAAGGACAAAATGATTGACTTCAACAATTGGCTAAGCTTGTGGTGTCATTCAAAGGGGATCCAGTATCTGTCTGTCTGGGAAGCCATGATCGACAGACCATGATGCTTTGCCAGAGATGGTCTGCACCTGTCATCTCTGGGATTCAGGTTACTGGCTAAGGCTCTTGCCACCCCTATAGTGCCTTTTTTAGGCAAAGTTCAAAGGACATAACCACCACCGTAACAGGTACAAGCATGCAAAATCCGAAGGTAATGCTACTCAATGCTAGAAGTCTAAACCTCAAAATGCACTCTCTCGAGACACTCCTAAAAATGGAGAACATCGATATCTGGGCAGTAACTGAGACCTGGTTCAAGGCTCCAGAGAGCATCCCTGCAATATCAGGCTACAACTCTTACAACACTTTTCGGCCACCAAACCAGAATCGAAACACTGAAGGTGGAGTGTCCATATTCCCCAAGGATATTCACACCACCAGGTTAGTTGCCCAACACAATGCATCTGAAATTCTCCAGGTGCAACTAACACTAGGTAAGACTGCAATCCAAATTGTAGCCTGTTACAGATCCCCCACCATGCCCCAAGATTCTCACTACACCTTTCTAAACATACTGGAAAATATTAATATACAACCAAACACCCTCATACTGGGTGATTTCAACTACCCTGCCATTAACTGGGAAAATGACTCATGTACCAACACCTTTGCCCAATGGTTCTTGGAATTTATAAATTTCAGTGCCCTGGATCAACTAATCCATAGTCCCACCAGGGGCTCCAGTATCACAGACCTGGTCATTACCAACATGGGAAATCAATGCTCCACACCTATGGTCACCCCCTTGTTGGTCAGGTCAGACCATAAGCTAATCATCCTTAACTTCCACATCCCACACCCACCCCCCAGTAAGGAAACCTCCATAAAAAACTTCTCCAAAGCCAATTTCATGCTACTCAAGTCAGAAGTTACAAACTTCATGACACCCATGCATACGGGTACTGAAAGTTCGACTGCTGAGTCCTACACTAAGGCACTGTATGAGCACATCCACTCATGCATGAATCGTGACATCCCAAATAGAACCAAGATGCTCTCCTCCAAAAAAAGGAAGCCAGTCTGTTGGTCCTCTGGCATAAACAAACTTTACAACAAAAGGAAGAAACTGTTGCAGAAGAGGAAAATCCCAGGATGCAAAAACTTCCTTACCAGCCTCAGTAAGAAGCTGAGATTCCTCATAAAATCCTCCAAAGCTAGTTACAAAAATAAAATTACCAAAGATTCCAAAGACAACCACAAGGTATTCTATAACTATGTCAATAATCTAAATGGTAATGCTCAGATCTGTTCTGAGCTACAATAGAATGGCATTAAATATACTGATCCCAAGGATATTGCCAATATCCTGGCAGATCGATTCGGTGCCAACTCACCCCCACCCCCTAAATGGCCCATTCAATACTGGAAGATTGCCAAATAATAACAGCTACACAGGTAAAAAACGCACTCTCTAAAGCTAAGAATACAGCATCCATGGGACCACATGACATCCCTGACTGTGTACTACATGAACTACAAAATGAACTGGCACCTCACCTAAGTGTCATGTTTATTCATACCCTCACCTCAGGCTTCATGCCCACTAAGTGGTGCACAGCTACAGTTATCCCACTCCACAAGGGGGATCCACCTCGGATCCCGGGAACTACCGCCCCATCAGTCTGATGAGCCTGATCTGCAAGGCCATGGAACGTATTATCATGAAACTTATAAGCAAAGACATTGGCAACATTAAAACACTGGACCTCACCCAGTTTGGGTTCATGAAGGGCCGATCTTGTCTCCTGAACCTGATTGACTTCTTCGAATCAGTCTCCAGAGCTGTGGACGAGGGTAAGGCAGTAAGCCTATCTGGACCTCGCCAAGGCCTTTGACCCCATCCCCCACTCTGGAATCATAGATAAACTTACTAAGCTGGGCATTAATCCCTACATCACTCGATGGGTTGCCAACTGGCTTACTGACAGAACCCACACTGTAAATGTAGCTGACTCCAAATCCAGCTCCAGACAAGTGACAAGTGGAGTACCTCAGGGTTCAGTCCTGGGACATCTCTTGTTTGGCATCTACTTCTCTGAAGTACAGGCCAACACTAAGGGACTCTGGCTAACAAAGTTCACAGATGACTGCAAACTGGGAGCTGTTATTGAATCCCCAAATGATGTGGATACTCTACAAAAGGGCCTTACAGAAACAGATGCTTGGTGCCAGAACCATGGGCTCAAGCTCATTGCTCATTGCCAAGAAATGTACAGTTATCCCCTTTGAGAAAAAAACATGTACTCGTGAATTACCACATAGGTGGCAGTACACTAAACACCGATAGTGTGATAAGAGATTTAGGGACACAGGTGGACAATGGTCTCACCTTCAATAACCACATCACCACAACAGTCAGGTAATCCTTCTATGTGGCACACCTCATCACTAAAGGCTTTTCATCCAGAAAAAAGGAGGTCATTGTCCCACTGTACTCATCCCGCATTAGACCCATTATAGAATACAATGCCCCATTTGGTATGTACCTCTCAAGACATCTGCAACAACTGGAAAGGCCGCAGAAATACCTCACTAAAAGAATCACAGGCCTAAAGCAGATGCCCAATGCTGACCGCCTTAAAAAACTCCAGCTATACTCTGTTGCATATCGTCTACTCCGAGGCAATCTCTGCTTAACATACAGTGCCATGTCAAACCCAGAGCTAATGGACATGCTACACTTAAAGAAATCCCAATCCCTCAGAGCCACAAGCTCCAGGGATCTAAACCTTGTCATCACAATAAACAAAACATGCTGGAGGGATAGGTTCCTGACCCAGAGACTCCCCAGACTCTGGAATAGACTGCCCATACATGTCAAGCAGAGCACCTCTTTGGCCTTCTTCAAAAGGAACCTTGACTATTGGATGGGAGAAAGGAAATTCACCCCGGGGATCACGTCAGTCACCCTGCCAGACAGGGGTCCAGGGAAGTAAATAGTATGGGAAGAAATAGCCAGGGAATTGTTATGGCTAGGCTTGTACAGGCCCTAGGGCCGATAGCCTAGTACCAACCTACGAACCTATGAACCTATGAATCAAGTGTTTACTCCTAGCAATATCCCAAATATGAAAACAAATTTTTAACTAAGGCAGACAAGTGTTGGCTAGTTATTGAGCTTGGTGCTGAGATTGTGCTCTTTAGATACAAATTGTAGCCTATCACTGTTATAAAGAACAATATATGGAAATGACAGGGTTGAGGGATGCTCAGGGAAGGAGAGGAAAGACTCACTATTATCAGGTCAGCAGGACTAGGACAAAAATCTCTCCCAATGCTGAGATCTTGAGTGGACAGCATAAACACGAAGAACAGTAATGGACCAGAGATCAAACCCTGTGGTGATTCACACACCTGAGAGTAAGAAGGAAAATAATTAAAAAGCCACACTCTTTGGATGACCATAAAGGTAGGGGGCAAACCAGGTTGGCTTCTCCATAAGTGATTAATGGCCATTTGATTAGATTCTAACTGCCAGATCACATTTGTTCAAATGCATACATGCTCTTAGGTCATTTTACTGTAATGTGGGCACTGTGCGGTTACTGTTTGTGTGTGAAACTGTAGCATCCTGTGTTGAGGTGTTTCTCTTTCTTCACTGTTGCATGATGGGAAGTTAGTGTTTATAAGTAAGTGGCCAACCTCCACATGGAGGCTGCAGGGGAGTTGTCTCTTGCAAAAACATTTTTTTAATAAATACAGGTGATTTCTAGGGCATATATGTTCTTGAGTAGTTGTGAGCTAAGAAATTAGCTTATAAGTGACTTTGTGTTGATCTTTCTCAAATAATGCAAATCAATCACAAAAGAGCAACAGAATCAATTATGTAATTATTCAGTATGGACACCATGAGTCACAGTGTCAAATGTCACTGAGAAATGAATCAGGACCAGCAAAGAGAACATTTACTACCCGAATAAGTAGTATAATGAAGCCATCAGGTATGATTCAGCTTGCACTTAAGCAGCCTTTTCAGTAACTTTATCCCAAAAAAGAAGATTACAATTAGGGATAAAGTTATAAAGAATGTTGAGACCTAAAGAAGGTTTCTTGAGGAGAATGATAACAAATCTCTCATTCAATAAAGGTGAAATAACACTAGTTAAAGGAAAACTCCAGCCAAGAACTAAAAAAAAAATGTTTTTTTTTCAATCTCTTTGTTTCTTGACCTATTTTAACACCTCAAAATCACTCTAAGTGCTTTATTTGTAATTTTAGCCCGTTTTCTACAACATGGCTACCAATGGGAGTTTGATGTATCATCGTGATCTTTTACTCCCTCAACCCTTTCTCTTTCCCATAATTCTTTGTATGACTCTTGCCAGACATAAGGAAGCAACTTTGAATTCCAATGCCATTCACATATAATGGGATTTGGGAGGGTCACTGTTAATTTTTTCACCTTCTGTAAAAGGACTGCTTCTTTTCTGTCTCTAAGCACCCTCAGTTATGTTTGGCTCAGACGTTGTTTTACACTATACTTAGACGTTATCCAGCTACAGCCAGAAAAGTAATTAAACTGCAGGTCTTTATTCAGTATTTTGTAGTTGAAGAGGAATTGAGAGTCCCCTATCCCCCACACTACTGCAGAGGTTTTAAAACTGTCACTGCACTGACTGAGAGACCCTTGCAGAATCAATTCCTCAGACTTAAAGGCCTTATTCAATTGTTTGTGTCTTTTGACTTTTCCAGTTAGGGGTTGCCACAGCAGAACTCTGGTCTGCTAATGATTGGCAGTTGATTTTTACATACCGGCTTACCAGGCCTGACGCACAACCTTCAACGAAGGTACACCCATTCACGTATGTCTAGCTGAGAATCAAACCAGACAGCGTCTTACTGTGAGGCGACAATGCTACCGCAGCAGCACCACCGCGGGTTTTGAAGATGGAAAATATCTGGTCATAAAAGTAGCATCCAAAACCTATTAAACCCCTAGACTCAAAGTCCATGCAGGATAGAATCAATTTGCAGAGCACTAGCAAGGAAATTAATTCCATGGACATCACACCCATTTGACACTGTTTTGCTGTCTATAAGTGATCACAAAGGCAATCACTTAATGGCAGTTTGTAAACTGTTAAACTTTTTAAAGAACAATTTGACATGCTGTCATTAAAAGGGATGTACATGGCTTGGGGTTAGCAAATCAAGAGCAAAGAATTGTGCTCTATAGTAGTCAGACACCAACAAATTGTCTGCACTGAGGAAGCAAGGAAGAGGTAACTTTAGAAAACACTGTAACACTTGATCAGTTTAAGGTCAGGGGAGCTAAATGAGGAGAGTGTCAAAACAAAGTGGACCAGGAAGTAGTCATATCAGGGCACTGGCTACACTATCGAGTCAGAGGTCATCACAAAGAGTAGTAATACCAAGTCTAACGTATGTCTTAATCTATGAGACACATTGGAAATTACCAGAATAAATCCAAATGCTATAAATATATAGGAATTCCTTAATCACAGTCACTAACACAACATCTGACCCAATGAGGAATTCACCAAGAACCACATGAGTTTGATGACATAACACAGAGTTAATGAAAACATCATGTGAACGTTTAAAAAATGTTCTCATATGACTAGGTATATAGTAAATATGCAGTTTGTTCCTGCAGCCCAGATAAATTTCAAAGAACTGATACTTCTTCAGGCAAACTGGTTCAACGAAAGCTTAAAATTAAAAAAAGATTGCCATTCCATCCTTTACCATAACCAACACAGGCTACAAACTAATAGAAACATGGGGCAGAGTAGTTACCACCAGATGGGAGCCAAAGGTATCATTTAGTTATGTGCCCATTATAAAAGCTAAGTCATTGTCCTATAATAACACAGAGATAAACCCTGGCTCACTGCAAGTATTTCTGCTGGTGTATAGCACCCTGTATGGAGCCAGCAGAGAAGAGGTTCCACTAACCAGCCTAAAATAACAAACTGGACACCTGCATACAATCTAAAGGAAAGGTGAAAGATTCTTAGTGAGCTGTTTCACCTCACAGTGCATAGAAGATGTTTGAATGTCCACTGAGGATATATATTCACACAGGAGTGGCTAGAAAGGCTATCTAATGGTATTCATTCCAATGGATATGCAAAACTGCATAAGCACATACACTTGTGAAAAACTGTGGTAGACAAACACTTATGTATAAAATGTAAAAGTGCTAACAAGACATCCATGTTCAAATAACAAGCCTGAAGATAAAGCAGGAGACATATCTATAACAAAAGTAATCAACTGAGATAAAACGAAAATGGAAAATGGAAATCAAAGAGTAAAATAAGAGAGCTAAAAATAAAACAAGATAAGCAACAGACGTTTAATCCCCACTATTCAATAAATTAAACTATTAAATATCCTGTAAAAATATTTTAAAAAAGTTCTAAAAGCAAAATATATTAGAGAAGTTATATATCATCTAATAAAAAATAAAGGCAGTACAAAATTATGAAATAAAATAGAGGCCATTACAACAGAAAAAAACATTTGGAATAGTTGCAGACAACAGATAAATGAAACTTCTTACAGTAATCATTAATCATGCAAAGGGTGGTAGATGGTAAACGTTATGTGGCTGA
Organism: Protopterus annectens; assembly: GCF_019279795.1. NCBI lineage: Eukaryota > Metazoa > Chordata > Ceratodontiformes > Protopteridae > Protopterus > Protopterus annectens. The sequence continues at coordinate 1,581,602,843 of NC_056744.1, read as the reverse complement.
GTGTCCAAAACAGGGAAGGCATGCAAACAGCTCTTAGAACAGCTTTAAAACTAATTAACTCTTTTGACATAAAAAAGCCTGAAACCTTAGCACTTCCTTTCCAAGCAAGATGACTCCCGATTTTAAATTGTAAGAACTGGATGCCTGATACCATCTAAAACTTCTGATATTTTTAGGTGGAGTAAGAAATTACTGTGGCTTGTGCTTCCACGCAATATAGCGTAGCATCTCCATGTGCTCATTTTGAGGATAAGGAGCTTGTTAAAGCAGGCTGATTACAGAAATAGACGAAGCAAAGTGAATGATGCTGAGATGGTATGACTTCAGTTTTCTCTTTGATCTCCTACCCTACTGTCTGTTTTGTCTTATCCACAAAAAAATATATATATATATGTTCCATGAGACTGTGCACACAAGTTGAAGGTTTCTTTTTCACAAACTAACAAAATATTTGTAAAAAATATACATGCAGATTAGGCATGAAATTGTTAAGCAGGCCATATTGCAAAGCATTTCTTAAAAAGCTTGTGGTCAAAAAATGTGGGTGGCAGTTAAAAATACTATTACCGTTGTCTCAGAAACGTGACCACAAATGCTGCATTTACAGCTAAAACCTACATCTTTTTATAAGAAAAGTGTGGTACATTTAGACCCAAGGAGTGCCTGCAGTCCCAGTAGATTTCATTCATTGTTTACAAGCTTGCATGTTACAGCAGTCACTAATAGAATTCTGTTTACCCCACCCAGACTACAGTCTCCATCTATATTGACAGGGTTAGGACTCATCAGATCTTTCATATTGTACTTCGCTTTATGCCGTACACATATTATACTACCTCACGTACTTCGACTTTCCCCTTTAGATAAAGCAGAAGGCTTTATTTAGACTTTCAAGAGTAGACAAAACTCTTTTGCCTAATAAAAGGAATCATTTCAGAGAATTTAATCACCAAAATAACCAGCAAGGCTACCATGGCTATAAGCACAAACTAACTTTAATAAAAACTCAGTAAACCAAAGGATGAGTGCTTTTGCATATGATGCTTCATTAGATCCATAGATAAAAACAGACTGGTCAGGCTT